>NW_026596069.1:31326214-31352264 GCF_907164565.1 Psammomys obesus
TGTGTGTGTGTGTGTGTGTGTGTGTGTGTGTGTGTGTGTGTGTGTGTGTGTTTATAGTTTCCATAAGAGTTCTTTTTTTTTTTTTTTTTGAGACTTGGTATCATGGAGTCCTAGCTGTCCTCACAGTTGAATTTGCTATTGCCTGAGAATGAATATAAAGTGATCTGATCCCTCTGCCTCTACCTCCCAAGTTTGAATATCACAAGCATATGACACCACACCAAGTAATTTGTAGTGCTAGGGAAGGAACCCCATGAATGGTACTTGAGTACCTGGCAAACATTATATTGAATGAACTACATCTCTAACTTAAGAGCACATCATTCATATGGATTCAAACCCTAATTTGGGGGATGGGGAGAGAGTTTAGTAGATGAAGTGCTTGCCACACAAGCATGACAGAATCAGGCAGATTTCTGGAGCTCACAGCCAGCCTTGTTTAATTGGCAAACTTGTGTTTCTAATCAGAGATCTTGTCTCAAAAATAAAGATGTAGACAGCAGAATAACAGTAGAGGAGAAACACCCAAGGCTAACCTCGAGTATGCACATACATGCACACACGTGCATATGCATACACATCACACACAATACACAAAAAAACAACAAGCAAACAGAGAGAAACAAACACCTTAATTAGGGGTAGACAGGGAGGTTATTAGACCTACACTTAGAATTCCATATTCTGCTTGTATAGACTTTCATAGAAACATTACACAAGGACACAGACACACACATACACACAAGCCTATAGAGTCGTAGCTATTGTTAAAGTAAACTCCAGCACTTTACATCCCATAAAACAGATTGTATCATTGCTTTTTTTAATTCCATAGTTAAAATCACTAACAAATTCCTAAATATAAAGACAAATTCATTTAAAATTCAATACTCCACATGCCTGTCAGTCACTCATTATTTCACAGTAACAAAAATGATTTTAAGCTCAATAACGTTAAAAAGACATCTAGGAATCATATCAATTCTAAAAATATATTTGAATTGTTAACAGTTCAACTAGTTTTCAGTTTTCTCATTAAGACGTCATAAAATTAAGCTAATTGTATTTTAAAGAAAAATCGTTTTAGAGGGAGGGTGGGATTGGGAGGGAATGAAGGAGGGGGCTATGGCTGGGATACAAAGTAAATAACCTGTGATTAATATAAAAAAATTTTTAAAATGTAACAAAAAAAAGAAATATTGTTTTTTCAGACTTTTATTTGAAATTGGGATGGAATCTGTAAAGCATGTCATTCCAACTTTAGTAGTTAGAATTTAGTAATCACATATTAATAAGTTCAATTACATGTGACAACTCTGTATACTAGAAATAATCTGTGCCTCTTCATAATATATATTTTAACTAGTTTCTTTAATAAGTCATCCCTTTACTAAGACTACCCTCTCATTAATTATCAATACAAAATAACTGAGAATCAACCACAGAAACAAATGAGAGAATCAAAACTTCGCTTGAGATTCAGTTAGAGCAAATCAGCCATATTTTTGTTCCTCCCAACTTTGTACACAGAAATAGCCAGTGTTTTGCCCTGTGGCTACTTGGAGAAAATGAGTGGAATCCTCTTCAGAGATGCTGACTGATTAGGGCTGCAAGAGAGCCCATGCTTTGTTTCCTAAGGACACATTAGTATCAGCACCTCAGCCAAAGCCAGGGATCTAAGAGGAGCCTGCAGGTGGAACCACTTGGGTCCCACCCCAATTTGTACATCAGTAGCTTTATTGAGAGCTCAGAACAGTTGAGAATTGAGAAGCTTATCTTTAGTACTTTGTGTCTTTGATACATGGCCTCTCTCTTAGAAGACTAATACGTTGTTGGCTGGTGTGCAATTGATGTGATCTTGGTCTGAACAAATATCATTCACAGTTGCTTCTGAATAAACAAGACACTTTTTTAATTAGTTTACAAAGCATTTTGTATGCCCTTTTGGATGCTGATAAGGAGTAGTGCAGAAGCCAACGCTTAGGTCAGCTCGAGTTAGTTACAACACTGTATCATTGATAATACCATTTTGAACTTGAGCTTCTTTTTATTCTCTTAATAGTCATTTATGGCTTCTCTTCAAGTTGCTTGGACTGCAGATGTTCAAATTCTGCAGCTTTGCCAAGGTGTTGTACTTACAGATTAGAAGGAGATAAATTCATGTTTCTAACTAAGCAATTACATAAGTGGCCTCCTTGTCAAGGAAAGGGAATTCAGAATAAAAAATAACTATATAGAACCAGCTGTTAATTGTCTGTAAGTAGATACTTGCCCATACTATTTTGTTGGAATTTACTTTTATACCAAAGGAAAAAAATGTAATTGCAAAGGAAAAGTATAATGAGATTTTGAAGCCTTATCACATTTAAGTTTTCAAAAATAGAGACATACAGTTTTTATACAGAGGCAGATTTACACAACCACTATACATTATTTACTTTTGTGTGTAGTATGTGTGCTACATGAACACGAGTGTGCCCAGTACACACATGCCAAGGCCAGAGCAGATCTTGGGGTCTCTTCTCTATTGCTCTCTGCCTTATTGCCTGACATAAAGTCTTTCTCTAAAGCATAAGCTGATGTTTTGTGCAAGACTTGCTGCCAAAGAATACTTAGGATCTGCCTGCCTCTACACCACAATGCCTGGGTTATAGGGACACTCAACTATGCTCTGCTATTAATGTGGGTGCTGGATTTAAACTTGCATCTTTATGATTGCAGCCAAAATGCTCTTAGTAACTGAGCCATCTTCCAATCACTATATTCACTTTTGGGCAGGATGGATAGATTGTGTTTTTTGTTGTTGTTGTTTTGTTGGTCAGTCGGTTTGTTGAGTTTTGATCTGCATAGTTCAGAAGATCCTAGAACTGAAACTTTTGCAAAAGAGATTATGGCTTTACTACGATTTAGGTACAATGGTTCAGTTCAACTTGAAAATGTATCACCAACAGAACACAAAATAAAATCATTTACTTGGGCATTATAACTTCTTTTCCCTACAGTTGTTCACAATTTATTCAGGAATATGGTATCTGAAAGATAAGTATGTAATTACTCAACTAATTAAGAATTTAAGTATTCATGTGCTGTTATAACAGATTATGATATTTAAACCTCATAGAGTTGCTATTGGTTGACTAAACTGTTAAACATTGGTAGCCTACGATTCTTAAATTTTTCTGTACATGGTTCAATTGTAGATAGTAACAACTTGGGATATTGTATAGGGTTTTCTCCCCAATATTGATTCTCATTTCTCTTGTATCCCAATGTCACTCAGTCTCATTTGCCATTAGTAAGAAGGCATATAGTCACGCAGTTATGAGTGGTAGATTTGGGGTACACAATGTAAGTCATAGTCCTTTTCCACACTAGTGACTCTGATTAGATTTCAGTTCTGAGCATCATATTGTTCAATTAGAAAAGACTTTGTACAGGCTGAACTGATAGCATCTTATGGGAGAGCACCCTGACTCTATTAAAATTAAAATAGAAGAAAGGTATAGACAGTTAGAACTTAATAAATTCTATGTTACCAATACTGATACATTACAATAAACTTCAGATTCTACTTGAAATTCACATTTTTTTCCCATTAATGTACTTATTCTAAGATGTAATCTTCAGGGTAAGGAAATACATTTAAAATCCAACAACCTAACATAATTTTTAACACATATTTTATAAAGCAAGTCTGTGAAAACCAGTAATAATGCTAATTCTGTAATCAATGCAAAACAAAACAAAACAAAACAAAAAAACAAAAAGTGGTTAATATAAGAGAAATCCAAGCAAGAGAGAATCAGTACATGAAAGGTAGTAGAGACTGGAAGATTCCAGATAGGTTTTATTGACAGAGTGAAGCAGATTTGACAATAGACTTAGCTGAATATAAAAGAAATGTGAGAATGAAGAATTCCAAATTTTAATTTACAGAAATTGGCTGTACACTGTTGCAATCAAAGAGGATGAAAATATCTAACACAGGTTTTAGAGGAAAGGTGTTCATTTTGGGATTGTAGTGGTTTTGAATAGAAATGGCCCCCTTAGGCTAACGATTTGAATGTGTGGTCACCAGGGAATGGCATTATTAGGAAGTGTGACCTTGTTGAATGAAGTGTGTCACTGGGGGTGGTCTTTGAGGTTTCAAATGCTGAAGGCAGGCCCAGTGTCTCTCTCTCCCCACTGCCTGCCAATCCAGATGTAAAACTCTTGGTTCCTTCCCCATCATCATATCTACCTGCAAGAGCCTTGCCTTTCTTCATGACAACAATGGACTAAACCTTTGAACATGTAAGCCAGCCCCATTACTGAGGAAGATCAACATCTGGAGATCACTTTTGTGTCATTAAGAAGAGAATCTTGGTACAGTATGAGAGCAGAAGTTATTTTGGAGAAAACATATAAAACAACCAAACATTAAATACTGGGACAAAAAGAACTACATGGAAATATTACTGCTGAGGAAAGTAAGTAAATTAGGCTGAAATGGAAAAAGATTAATGGAATAATTTCTTAAGATCAAAGCAATAATAAAATAAAATTTGTCATTCAAACAAAATTTGCACGCCTTAATCTAGATATCACTGGAGAAAAAAAGTAGGAATCAAAACCAAAACAACCTAGCTTAAGTTTATGAATTTGGTTTAGAGTCAGAGAAAGCTACCAGAAGGGAGGGGGAAAAAGGATTTAAAATAGTGGTGATTATCATTCACTTACAAAAATTAAAATCAGGGGCTCTATTTGCCTAACAACTATACAGCTTCCCCACAGGTCTGTTAAATTAATTTTGCTAGTTTACATGAATACAATAAATATTATACACACATGTTTAGCTTTATCTTCTGACACTATGTATTTCTATAGATAACTCAATAATTGACAGATGTTATTGGCTACTACTCCGAAGTTGAGGTATATAAGAAACTATGGCCTAAATTGTTATAAATAGCACAAACCAATTACCATCTTTAACAACCTTAGCTTACTTTGCTCTTTAATAGAGACTGAAGCATAACCTCATACAGAGATAACAATGTTAACTGTCAAAAGGTAGCACTTAGCAATATTTACAAGAATAAATCAGTCATAATATCAACCAACACTTTTGCTACTATAAAAGACAAACTTATTGAGCTGCAAACTAAATTTTCTATAACTACATTTGGAACAATTAGGTTTTTTCAACTTGAAGAGTAAGGTATAACACAAAGTATTTTGAGATTTTCAATGAACTTTTTGACATGTGGAAGACATTCATGATCGCTTCCTATTGCCCTCTTCAATATTCCCATTAAAATACTCAAGGAGACACCCCACTTCTGCTGCAGTCTCTTGACATAACTAGAATACAGATCCTTAATTTGACTATTCGACCAACAAATATAGTAATGGGGATTTTAAACTGATTTTTAAAATGTAGTTATAATTTCAAACAAAATTATGGATGCCATGCAGTAATAAACATAATCACATATAGCACTAAGTAAAAATGCTATGTTGCCATATATAGTTGATTCTTACGATTCGGCTGAATAGAACTCATAAATCAACATATCACATAAGTTTATTTCATTCGTGTTCTCTATACATCTTCTAGGCCAATAAATTAAAGAACAGGTAACATTTTGAATAAAAAAAGAAAGCCATATTGCCTAAAGAAAAAAGCCAGTATTTAGATACACAGGGTTTCCATAATTTTGATACACATGGAAGCGTTGAGAAAAATATGACTTCAGAATCATTCCAAGAACTTATATAAAATTGAACACATCAAATTATATCTTACCCATATCTACAAAATTCATAAAGAAACTAGAGGTAAAATAGTCTCACCTAATGGTATTATACTAGCCAATTACTACCCTGAGCAATACGCCGTTCCTTTCCAGTAGCTACTACAGAGTTCTTTCCCTCTCTTCAGGGCCTAGGTCTAAGTTCCAGAAGCAGACTGTGCAAAAGGATGGGGGAGGGGGAAAGCTGGAAAGGCCAGTATTGGCGGGTGGAAGGGGATGGTGGGTCATCACACTGAACAAGTGTCCATCACACAGCATGTTTCCAATGAGCCTCTCACTACTAAAAAGAAAAAAAATACATGTGACAGAAATAGAGAATTTAGGGGGCCCAACAGGTGCACACCTTAGGAAACTGACATCCTCCTGGGTCCACAAACAAAATCCTCAGGCGTCACAAACAGGGCAAAAGCCTCGCACTGAGCAGCTTTAGAAGGATCAGAGAACTAGAGGAGGTTTATACGGGAAGAAACAAAGAAGAAAGCGCAAGAAAACAGCATTGCTTATAAAAAGAGGACGCAGCCACTTCCGGGCCCTACCTCTGAGTGACTCCACTTCCGGTCTCCTCAGAAAAAGAAAAAAATGCGGAACTCCAGCGGTAAATCCGTCTGCCCAATGAGGGAGTGCTCTGCTTCCGCGATTTGAGGGTCTTTGCTCAAGCCCCGCCTTTTCCGACCCTGGGAGCCTATCACGACGTCGACGTGGCGCGGCCTGGGCGGAGGCGCCGCCGCAGGCCCAACCGGGCGCCTGCAGGGCGCGGGAGCGCCGTGGGCGTGCATCCTCTTCCGCCCCGGCCCGGAAGGGTGATGTGGCTGCACCAGCACCGGCTCAGCTATGGTAAGAACCTGGGCTGCAGGGCCTCGGAGGAGCCTCCGGAGGATCCGCGGGCTCGCGCGGCGGCGGGGAGGGTGCGGGGCGCGGGAGCCCGGGCGCTAGCGAGGCTCTCCCGGGACCCGGGGGTGCACAGGCCGAGGGAGTCTTCCTGCTCATCCCGGAGCATCAGGCCGACAGCCCTAGAAGACCTGGGGAGGTGGACTCCACGCCAGGAGTCCGCCTTGCTGCCCTGTGTAGTAGAGTTGCGGTGGCATGGCCAACCGGTCGGTTACATAGGTCTGTGGACAGTCTCAAACGCTGGAGTCTCGTTTTCCTCCTTTTCTTTTCCCCTTTTTATGTGCTCCTGTCTCGCCCCACCCGCATCTTTGAATAGTGATTAATGGATTGTCGGTTTTCTTAACTCTAGACCTTACGACTTCCCATCTACCTGTTGAGTCAATGGAGAGATACCCACCACTCTTTCAGGTCTAACGATGCTCCTTTCCAAACGAATGTTTTTAATGATGTCAATTACCTGCAAAGGTGGACCTGTCTTATAGGACCTTAATGTGCTTTCTCATGGTGATCTCTGGCCTGGGAAGGCTTCACAGACCACTATCCTCAGTGGGAGTTTATGTTGTAATGGAGTGATTAATAATTTAGACCTCAAAAAAAAAAAAATAAACTTGAACTGTAAATCACAAACTAGCAACAGCAACAAAAGTTAAGGGCAAGGAACAGAAAGCCCCTGTGGCCAGGGAATAGATAAAAGTAGACATTACTGATAGATCGTTAAAAATTATGTGTGAAAGTTCTTATCAGTGTTGTAGGAAAGGCCACCCCTACCCCCGCACTACCACTTAGGTGAACTTAGAAGCCATTTGTAACCGTATTTCAAAGGAAAGCATGTTTGTGTTATCTCAAACTCCCCCACCTCCCACAACACTCCCACATTCCATAGTGAAAAAACACTGAGTTTGAGTTCCCAGAATTTCCTCAGGCATCTTCTACAGTATACAGCCTTTAAAGCTGTGGTCAAAAGCTCAACTAGTCCTTCCTGCTTTCTTGACAACTACTTATATTTAGGCATAAATTGGGGATTCCTTCCTAAACATGATTAACACCTTGTAAAGGAGGTAGTATTTATTGGCACATTTTTTTTTTCCTCTGGGTAAGGATTTCATTGTCCATTATAGGCTATTTTTCTACCTACTGCAAAATAATATATGCTTGGTCATAAGGATGCTGTTAATGAACTGTTACTAAACGTTGAAAATTAGTTTCTTATCTATTTACCTAGAAACTGAAGAATTACTTTGCTCATAGTGTTAGTATTTATATAAAAATGCCATGCACACAACCATTCTTAAACCAATGAAGTTTATTGAATGGAGATGGAGGGAGGAAGGGAGGGGTTACCCCAATAGAGAGAGGGAGAGAAAGCACCAGAGATAAGTCAATAATAAATATTAATAACCAACATTTTATTTTTCTTGATAGATAAGTACATTTATTTCATAGTAGGATTTGTTTTTTGCCCTTCATAATATCTTCTCAATCATTTTATCAAGGTATCATATGAAGAATTTATTTCTTTAAACTTCTAATCAAATATTAATTCTGCCTTTGGACTACATAGCTTCTGACGCTGCCAGAGATGTATGAACTCTGAACTGTAGCTTGACCTGTAACCAGAGTTGTGTAGTGGAAATTAAGTAGATAAGGTGCTCTTTGTGCACTTCTCAAACAGGGTCAGTTACAGCAATTACAACTGACAAGCAATGTTGATTTATCCAAATGATGAATTTATGTGTTAAGTAGTCTAAATGTGCGCTAGACCCTGGTCCTGTGTTATGTGTTCATTTAGTTTGGGTCAGTTGTATAGATCAGGTATGTTTGTATGCTCAGAATAATATTTATTTCCATTTCTGTCGTTCCTTTTTTTAAAAAGACAATAGTATATATGAATTTCTAAGTAAAATCTAATTGGAAAAGGCTGACCTGACCTAGATTTGCAAATGATAAAATGTTGATCCATTTTCCCACTGTAGTATAAATTTTATCATAATTAGGTTAAGGGTGTTGGTGTTGTGCTCTTCTCTACCCTGAAAAAAGAATAAACTACTTTAGTTTTAATGTAAAACAAAGAAGTACATATTAGTAAGTAAAAGTGTTACATGCTAGTGTTGTGAATTTCTGTCTTTGGTGTTTAACTCTTAATAAAGTGTAATTGTGTGAAGCTGGAGAAGTTAATATCAGTAAAAATTCATTTTAAATTTTCAAATGTAATGAACATTTTAAGATCTAAGACAGTGTTATTCACCAAGAACCTCTTACTCAGCAAGCAAAGTAAACATTTTGTTTTGCTGATACTAAAAATGAGTCTGCATATAGCCACAAGGACCCAGTACTAATGAAAATACCATGCTGGAGCCTGCCGGCAAAGTGGAATAGTACCTGAGTTGGGAATGAGGATTGAAATAAAGCAAGACATGAGGAATCAGCTCGAGAGGGCTGTCAGTAAAAACTGTAGCAGCCTAGTTTATTCTACAGGTCCTTTTTATAGTCAAAGCAAAACACATCAATACAAGGATGGTTTATGGAACAGTCAAACTTGTTTTCTTAGACCATCTCTCTGTATAGGAGAAATGGTCCAAGATCACACAAACAAAGAGCTTCGCAAAACATCCTGTTATTTTCAAGGTAGAGGCCAGGGTGAAAACATGTTTTTCGCTCAGTAACAAAGTAGTTTGCCAAACAAATAGCTAAAACAGCATCCTTTCTATTGATTAAGTCTTGGCAGTAACCAGTCATTTTATGTAAAGAGTACCTAGTATATTAATGTAGTTCCCTGTGCTTTCGTTTATTTATTTATTTATTTATTTACTTCTGTATTGTTTGGACCCAGTCCTCCTCCTCCATATTTCTAATGTTTAAATATGTTTTTTTTTAAAGATTTCTCATTTAAAAGTTCTGCTAACAAATGCCCAGACTGCTTTTATTTATAATTCTAGAACAAGCTCCCATATAGCAGTAGTAGTAACTCTAGAAATAATGCTGTGGCCCCTTCATTATTTCACTAAACTGTACAATACTTCAGAAAGATTATCGAGTAACTTCTCATCTGGCAACATTAACTCATGTCACTAACACATGAGTTGGAAGCTCTGGTTAGTTATGGTTGGTGATGTCTGCAATTGGTAGATACACTTAAAAAGCTTAAGAGAAAAATAATTTGGGAGCCACTAATACACTGTTTTAAAAGGAAGAGCCCAATTCTGAGTAATCTAAGGTCAAGGGAGGGGTTTCATGTCCCATAAGGGTAAGTGTTTCTTTTAGTTGTAATCAGTATTTTGTTCCAGTGGATACCACAGGCAGCCCTGACTAAAGAAGATGCCATTTGATGCTTCTTGATGAATAGGAAACAGATGTAGTAGAATGTACCCCATGAAAAAACAGTGTGTTCCCCCCTCCCAACACACACTCACTAATATGTTTCTAATCATATGTGACAAGAGTCTTTGCATCCAAGTTTTCATTTGGAAGATTATCTTGACAGGAAGAGGGACAATATAATCACAAGAACATGTAACAAATGAGAAGAGTAGGATCACAGCCACAAAAATAGTGACTTATCTGTCAAGATGTCAGACTGGAGTAGAAACCTTTAGAAATACAAGGTAGTAATAAATTTGTATTTGTTTAAGCCCCCAAATTTTTAGTAGTTTTAGGAGCATAGGAGCCATTTGGAGCCTAATATTTCTTTGGGGACATAAGTTCTGTATTCAGTATCTTCTACAACTCATCGAAGATAGGAGCTGTGTACATTTTGTCATGGAAGTTTTAGAAAATACAGATTTGTTCAACCTTTCTAGAGTGCAGATGAGGACTTATCAGGGTGTGATGTATAAGTTGCTTTTCCCCTAGAATCTTTAATCTTACTGATCTCTTCACCTCCAGTTCATGAAAGAGCATCGGCACCAGGGCAGGAATGGTTTCCTGTAGCTGTTGCACAGCGCGTGTGAGGGTGAAGTATAGAACAGTAGATACGATGCTTCCTCAAGCTGTTTCAAGAAGAAAAGTGAAACTCTTCTGTGGGAGATGTTGATTCTAAGTTCTTGCAGCAGCATCCCATTAAAATCAAAATCTCCACAAATGGTTATTTATGTGTGGGAAAATAGCCAGTCTCTTTATGTGCAAGAATAACAAATATATTGTTACTCTAAAGCAATGATTCTCAGCCTGTGGGTCTTGACCCCTTTGTGTTCATATGTCCCATATCCTGCATGTTAGCTAAGTCCATTACAATTCATAACAGTAGCAAAATTATACATATGAAGTAGCAGTGAAAATAGTTTTATGATTGGGGGCCAGCAAAACATGAGAAACTGTATTAAAGGGTCACAGCATTAGGAAAATTGAGACCCATTCCTCTAAGAATGAAAAGAGGGGTCAGCCCAGTGAAGGGTTTTGTATTTTTCTTTGATATCTCTCACTATTTAAATTACTTACATTACCCATGGATTTTAAACAGTGAGAAGACCAGAGTGAGTAATTAGCAAATTAGCACACAAGCGCACAGATTCTTGTGGCCCCATTATATTCAGGATGTCTTTTAATTACTACTTTTTATTCTGGAATAAGTCTCTAGTTTTCACCTATCAAGTTTACATACTCGGTTATACAGATCTTTTGAAAATGTGTAATTTGTATGTCTTAGGATGAGTTAGAACAACACACCCTGTTCAAAGTGTAAGCATATTGGGAGGTGATTAATATGTATACAATGTAGACACTACCTTGGGCCTTCACTGGCTAAGCAGTGAAGAAAACATAATTTCTTTTTTTGTCTTTTTGCTTATTTTTCCAAAATGCCTTTAACAAATTCACATTTGGTAGACTTCTCTTGGATAATTAACAAAAGAGTGTACACAGTGTTCTAATCTACATTGGTTTTTCTCAGTGATGCTATTAATAAATTTTGCATCTTTTTTTATCATGGTTTCTTTGTTTAGCTTCCATCTTTCCTTTCTCACATTTGTGTACGGATAAGTCACTTTTTTTTTTTTAACTAAAAAGTCACTTTTTTACTAAATAGGACATCTGTTTCCCTTAACCCAGAGACTACAGTTTGTATCAGTAGATAGTAGATGCTATGGGTTAGGAGAAATGTTGTAGGTGACAGAAATGTTAGAAAACACTCTTGACCACAGTCTAAGTACACCTGAAAAACTTTACCATTTAGTATTATTTGTTTAAAATACAGTTCTTAAACCCCAGAACCAGGTTGTATATATCATATATTTTGTACATATTAACAGCTTTCATTTGCAAATGATTGTACACACACAAAATGTGTGTGTATGCATTCCACAAATAGTCACCTTACTAGTAAGTGTTGTATTATCTTTTGTTATGAGAAACTTCAAATACAGGAAGATAAAAAGAGGGAAAGATGAGCCTTTGTATACTTAGCATTTCACAGACAACTCTACTTTCCCCTATACACACACAGTGAAAAATCATCTTGGGTGTTTTACCACTAAGCATGTTTTTAAAGGCATTCAGGGAAGAAAGGGAAACAGGTAATAAAATCCTTAATTTAGATCTCCTATTAAGAAGATAATAAACTTACATTGCAAAAGTAACCATTTTCCCAATACAGTCCTTTGCTTCATATAAGTCTGTTCCTTCCTAAAATTTCTTAAAACCTCTGCTGCCGTCATTTTGCTTTTCTACTATATTCTTGGCCCTTTTAAGTGAAGACATTTGTCAATTGAGTATTTGCTTTCTTTTTAAAACTGTTCCTTTTGAAAACTTGTCTTTGTCCCCAGGGTTCCAAGCTGTCTCTTGCAAGTGCTACAATATATTACTGTTTAGTTTTGAAAATATCCATTTTTTTTTCTAAGTGGAAGATAATTGCTATGTGTCATCTGTAAAACAAAGATAATAACAACTATGTTACATAGTAAGATAATAGGGTGAAAGAATAGGTGAAGGTCAGTCAATGATTGTTGTTGGTTTTAAACTCCTAATAATGAAAGATTTGTGCAACCTAACTTTTTAAATCCTTGATGTTTAACTTCATTTCCCAGAGTCTAGTCTAAATACACATTTTGGTTTTTGTCTAGAGGAAATACAAAAAGTATATTCATGTGCATGTTCAACTTGATCTGTGAAAGACAACCCTGTGGCCTTGTTTTCTATTTAGGATTCATCAATAATCACTTGCCTTCACAGATGCAAACTTAAAACCCAATTTAAGTAAAATCCATATTAAATATCACCTTTGCTATGTAAATGAAAAGGTTCTACCTAGGAAAGCAAGTATTACAAATGTTTTAAAAAACATTAATACTGTGGTGGTGCACTTGGAGGCAGAGGCAGCCAGATCTCCGTAAGTTCAAAGCTTGGTCTATACAGTGACTTATAAGGTAGTCAAAGCTATACAGGGAAACCCTGTCTTGCGTGGGGAAATTGTCTTTATCATTTTCAGAGTATAAAACTTATAAAACCCATTCACAGTCATCTTTATTCTATCACTTTTGCATCAGTGTTTACAAAACTTCTCTATGCTAACCTTGAGATCTTGCATCCTTGGCCCAACACATTACAATTCATGCATAAGCATTTTTGTCACTGATGACAATAGTAATTGGAGGTAAGGAAATGCCTCAGTTCATAGATTGCATACCAAACAAGCATGAGACCCTGAATTCAATCCTCTGTACCTACATTTTAAAAGTGAGCCTTTAACCCTGCAGCTCGGAAGGCAGAGCCAGGAGAGTCTGGGAAACTCGATGTCCAGCCAGTTTAGCTGAATCAGCAAGGCCTAAGTTTCTTAAGAAATCATGCCTTCAAAATGAAGGTGAAAAAAGACCCACAGAGTACACTAACCTGTGCCCATGGGGTCTCAGGGAAACTGAAGCACCAACCAAAGAGCATGCATGGGCTGGAACTAGACCCCTACACATATGTAGCAGCTATGCAGCTTGGTCTTTGTGTGGGTTCCCTAACAATGAGTAGAACCTGTCTCTGACTCTGTTGCCTGCCTTTGGATCCCTTTCGCCTAGCTGGGCTGCCTTGTCTGGCCTCAATGGAAGAGGGTACACTTAGTCCTACTGCGACTTACGAGCCAGGGTGGGTTGGTACTCATTGGGATCCTCCCCCTCTCTGAGAAGAAGGGAAGAGCCCTGTAGTAAGGCTGTAAAATGATTAAATAAATAAATGGAAGAAAAAAATAATGAGCCTGAGTGTTTAAAAAAAAAATGAAGGTGAAGAGTGGCAGAACCTCTGGCCTCCACACATTCATGCACGTGCAAAATACATAAGCATTCACACACACACACAGACATTGGTAAGTAATGTGCAGTCCTTACTCTTGTTTTTCCGTAATGTTGTATTTATAAAAATATATAGAAAGAATAATTTTAATAAGAACTTTTATCAGTCTGTCCTAATTCTAGGAAGTGGTCTTCTGTGTGTATTAAAGTGAATGTAACCTAGAACCTCTGCTCAGATGTAGCCTGTGGTAGCTCAGTAAGCAATTGGTTTCCCATAGTGAGGGGAACAAGGACTGTTTCTAACAGGAACTCAATGGCTGGCTCTTTGGCCTCCCCACCCCCCAAGGGAGGAGCAGTCCTGTTAGGCCACGGAGGAGGGCTTTGCAGCCAGTCCTGAAGATACCTGATAAAACAGGATCAGATGAATGGGGAGGAGGTCCCCCCTATTAGTGGAATTGGCAAGGGGCACGGTGGAGATGAGGGAGGGAGGGAGGGAGGGAGGGAGGGAGGGAGGGAGGGAAGGAGGGATTGGGAGGGAATGAGGGATCCGGACATGGCTGGGATACAGAGATAATAAAATGTAACTGATAAGAAAAAAATAAAATTCAAAAAAAAAATAAAGTGTTTGTTTGGGTTTTGTCTTCTAAGATTTTTTTCCTTGATCCTAATGTACATTTCTTTTTAAGCTTAGAAATCTGAAGTTTTTATCTAATTCTATGTTAATGGTCTTATTTTCTGTTTTGTCTTTCATTTGGTTAATAATGAAGTTCTGAAGCTTATTGATGTGTGTGTTGCTTATGTGTTCCCCTCATCTCTTAATTCCCTTAAAGTTTATAATGTTTTTTCCTACTACTTCTGAGGTTTTCATGTAAACCCCATTTACAAGTAGCAGTTTTTCCTTTGAAAAATAATTATGACATGTTCCTTCTAGTTTTTAAGAAATCAGGTGAGAGTGCTTCTGAATTTCCTAAGCAGATATTCTGTTGATTGCTGAGTGGAATTGATATATTTTCTGTGCCAACTTATAATGGAAGAGTTTTTATCATATACCATGATGTTGAGTGAAATGTGTCTTCTTTGAATTTGTACTGTGCATCAGACATGTCGCCAAGTATTAGAGATAGTCTGATAGTGTGGTGTTTGTGCTTTGTCAATTGCTGTGGGAGACACAGAGATGAGGTTCCTACGGGAAAGCATGGGTGTGCACCTACAGTCTCAGCACTTGAAAGGCAAATGCAGAAGGATCTCTAGTTCAGGAGTAGTCTAGGTGGTTTAAAAACAAAACATGTCTGAAATACAGAGGGGGTCAGGTGGATTCCAGGAGACTCTGACAGAGCTGAGCTGAGAATTAGAGAGTGGGCTCAGCAGTTAAGAGCACTTGTTGGTCTTGAAGAAAACGTGAATACTGAATAGAATGAGCCAAACTTCAGGTTATTTAAACTTGATGCCTACGAGTCCCTGTTGGCCTATTTAAATATGTAATTCTAGGGATTCCTATTTTAACATTTAGAATAGAGCAAACTGTTGCATAGTGAATAACAGTGAAAAGAAAAAGCAGGTGCTTTTCTTTCACCGTTGTCTAATAATCTTAGCTGTCAGAACTTGGAACATGATCTCATCATTTTAAAACATGCTTATCCCAGGCAGTAAGTTCGCTTGAAAGAAACTTTAGTCAGTATTTAATCTTTCTCCCTGGCTCTGCCCAGTTTTGTAAATACCAAGTGGAGACTAAGAAGCCAGTAATTCCACTGGGGTCACAGGGCCAGCCCCTGGCAGTGTATGGAGACTACACTGTTTTCTGTCTAGGACTGTGCACACCTTTAAAATCTGCTAATTGTAGACTGAGTCCACATTGCTCAGATGTTGTTTTTGAATGTATATATTCTAATTTGTGTATTTATATTTTCTGCTGTATCCTTCATTCTTGAATGGAAGAAAGTGTACCTTTGGAGACTTTGTGATGCTGGTTTGCATGTTGTACAACATCCTGTTGGCCTGTAATGTGGAATTGTCTGGCTTTTTTTGCATAGGAAATTTTTCTTGTGATATTAATTTGTTTTGTTTTGTTTTTTTTTCTCTCCATAGTCTGCCATTTTCAATTTTCAGAGTCTGTTGACTGTAATCTTGCTGCTTATATGTACGTGTGCTTATATCCGATCCTTGGCACCCAGCCTCCTGGACAGAAATAAAACTGGGTATGTTACTAATGATAATCAGTCAGGTCAGCATTCACCAGCATCGAATGTAATTTACTATGGAAGTCAATAAACGGTTTAATTCTATTATAACTTAGTTTTCAGTAACTTTTTACATTTTCTTTATGTTTTAAAGCTCTAAAATATATTTGCATTATCTTAATGCTCTGGTATGACTGAAATTTCACCTACTGAGTAAAAGGAGATGAAGAGTTTCTCTGACTACAGGTGAAACATGTTAATTCTCCATCAGCTGTTCAAACAGTGCACTGTTAACCTTGTAGACAAGGTTATCCCCATCTTATCTTCTCTGGGCTTCTAGTGTACATGATTTTTTTTTCCATTTTATTCTCGTTGATCAGTTATTTGTAATACAGTATTAAGATCTAATAAGGCAGGAGTTTATCATTAAGAGAATAATCACTATTAAAATTACAGTTGCATTTTTTTCACTTTTCTAGTGCGATCATGAAATTTTTCATTGACAGGAAAGTTGCATGTGGACATGTCTGCCCCTCCTTTCTTTGGGAGTAGGAATGTGTCCATAGCATGCTACATTACCTGCGGAGTTTTCAGGGCTACCAACCTTACAGTACAGGTTGGATAGTAGTATAATTCTCCTACATTAAAGGCCCTCAAGGTCTCTCCTGCTTTTATATTTCCAAATATAAGCTAATGCAGTCATCCATGTGATTAGAAACAATTTTATTTGATTATAGATAAGAGCTACTTCTCTATTAAGGTAACTTTTAGATTTTCTTTCCTTAACATCTCTGAGACTTAAATAAGTTTATTATTGTATGTACAGGCTTAGGTGGAGATCCCTAGATATTTCGTGTGAGGCATTTTTGATGGCATCACTATTTAAAAAAAAACATCCAGTTTTCATCTGATTCAAATAATGGAGCATGGGCATCACTGAAAAATTGCTTCTTCCCTTTTTCCTAGTTTCCTAAGCTAAGAGTCCCTTCACCAGATGCATATACACTCAGGCCATAGAAATTAAGCACCAAACTGTGTGGTTTTTAGCAACTCACATTGTTCCTTTTTAAAAAGATAACTAGCATGCTAGATGTCACAGATGTGTGTCTTCAGAAGTTCATTCAAACAATTCATGATACCTGACGGTCCTGAACTAAGTCCAGGTTAGAATTCAAAGACAACTTGTTATTTCACCCAGGAAGACCAGGAAATCCTAATCTTGGGACTGTTCAGTCCTGAGTTTCCCATGGCAGAGCTTCAGATGTCTTGCTGTGTGTCCTTCAGCTCACTCATCCTGAATAGCTTTACATCATTAGTGTTTATTAAGACCCCTAAGTGCCTAGACTCGAACATGCATGGCTCTGCTGGGTAACTTCAGCTTTCGACTCTGGTGAAGAGTAAGCAAATTCTGAGACACCTGACATTTCTTATCTCATCATTCATTTATTCCTCAGAAAGTCCTCTGACCATCGATGCTGTTACTAAGCAGATAAAGAGCCTCCTCACACCACACAACAATAAGTAGGCTGAGTTAAACATAATAATCTGGCCTTATTAGTGACATAGATTACTTTTAGAATTGGATTAGCTTTTTCTTCACATATAGTGATTCATTTGCAATCTATTTCTTTGAAGGAAAAAAGTACATAAATATCCCTGAAATTTAATTTCTGTAAGTTTATTAAGCCAGTCCTAATATAAGTAAGGTTGATTTTTGTTGTAATTAGTACTCTATGTTAAAACATAATTATAAAAATATATAAGCATAGTTACAAATACATATAATATTTCAAACCACCAAAATAGTATCTATGCTGAGATTTTTTTTTTAATTTTTCTGTCCATGGCTCATTTGATTTTTGCCAAAGCTTTTGCATTCCAAATAAATATGTCCATTTATGTGTATGTATTTAATTTATAATTTTTTATTCATGGAATTAAAAAGAACATGTTCATTTTAATTGTTATTCTTAGAATATGTGTCATATTTAGGAAACTCATACACTTAGCTTCTCTTAAACTAATAATTTTCATTATGTTAAAACTGTAGATACACATTTATTTATATTTTTTTGTTGAGTAGCACAGGTTAAGTCTGCCCCAAGAGTGCACAATTATAGATTAATTAAACACAGCTATATTCTGTAAGAAATAAATCTTCTATTATATTACAAAACTCATCTAAAAACTATCTCATTTATTGTTTTCTAAAAATTAATACGTAAGTTGATATGTTAACATTTCCGGTTTTGAGAGTGTCAAGGAACTTGAAGTTAAATCATTTACTTATATAAACTTTAGCCACTCTTGCATTAAGTTACCCTAATTCTAATTGATACACATATTCCAGTTACTGGAAACTTCTGTTTAGAAATGGTTCATAATGTGTCCTGGCCTATTTTCACAAGTGGAGGCTCAGTGTCTGACAAGTAGATCTCAGATGTGCAACAAAGACCACAGTTTGAAATCTAGTAGAATTCATGTGCTCTGGGATGTTAATGGTAATAATTGACTTTCTCAGTAATCAGTAATTGATTTTGTTCTTTTCTTATGCTGTGCAGACTATTGGGAATATTTTGGAAGTGTGCTCGAATTGGTAAGTGTCTAATCCCCGTCCATTTCTTAAACTATAAACTATTGGCTACTTTATGTTATACTCATGGCAGTCAAATGTCTTGTTTTCCACGTGTAGGAGTCTATTGTCCAAGAGTTTACAGAATTCTACCAGTTGTTTTCTTTCTGCTACTTAAACTATATGTAATGGGGGACTTCATAATATTTTATTAACAGAGAGATGGAAAAAAGAAAAATGATTGAAATCAGGTATCAGATCCCATGTATTTCTGGACCTGTGGCAAATTTAGACAGTATCTATAGTATATGTTTATACCATGCTCTTCTGGATCATGTGTGCTATTTTGTTAATTTATAAGTCAGGATTTTAAATATTTGCTAGGTTTGTAAATTTTTAATTTTGCATAAGGATGAGGTGCACATGCCACAATGTACATGTGAAATTAAGAGCACAGGTTGTAATACTTACTCTTTTTCTTCCAACAAGTGGGTTCCAGAGAGGAAACTTGGACCTGGTGACCTCCTTACCCACTGAGTCATCTCCCAGCCCTCATGTATACTGTTTTAATGACGAAGGATGTGCTTCATATCTATTAGAACTACGAAGATTATTTGCATTTTAAGTATGATTCTGGTATAGCAGGGCAAACTCTTATTCTATCCTCACATTTGACACTCTTCACATAAGTTCAGAGTGATTGGTGATTACATGAACTACAATTCAAAAGTACTAGTATTTTTTAATGATAGTTTATATCTTTTTAACATGTCTAATTAAAAAATACTTTGTAGCATTTTTACTTATACTGAAAGTGAAATTTGTTGTCCTCTTTAGAATTATTTGTATGACATGCACATAAATATCTTTTAATATTTTTACTAGCCTTGAATTTCTGCGAAACTACTTTACTCTGTTAAAATACAGTTAACATTCAAAATGTAAAAAAATATCTGCCTTTTTAGCTAGTCTATCAACAACCCACATGTACAAACCCACACATTTGCTCAACTGTGTTCATAGCAAATTTGCTTGTTTTTAAGAGCTTACTGGTATCCCATTGTATAAATGTACCACAATTTCTGTATCCATTCTTCAGTTGAGGGACATCTAGGTTATTTCCAGATTCTGGCTGTAATGAATAAAGCTGTTAAAAGCATGGTTGAGCAAATGTTCTTGTTGTATACTTGAGCATCTTTTGCATATATGCCCAGGAGTGGTATAACTGGATCTCGAGGTAGCACTATTCCCAATTTTCTGGGAAAGCACCAGAATGATTTCCAAAGTAGTTGTACAAGTTTACATTCCCACCAGTAACGGAAGAGGATTCCCCTTTCTCCAGATTCTCTCCAGCATATATGATTCCTTGAGTTTTTTATCTTAGCTCTTTTGATGAATCTCAGGATCGTTTTGATTTGCATTTCCCTGATGACTAAGGGCGTTGAGTATTTTTTTAAGTCTTTCTCTGACTTTTGATATTCCTCTGTTGAGAATTCTCTGTTTAGTTCTGTGCTCCACTTTTTAATTGCATTATTTAGTTTGCTAGTGTTCAATTACTTGAGTTTCTATATATTCTGCATATTAGCCCTCTGTCCGACATAGGTGTTGTTGAAGATCTTTTCCCAGTTTGTAGGCTGTCATTTTGTTCTGTTGACAGTGACCTTTGCTTTACAGAAGCTTTTCAGTTTCATGAGGTCCCATTGTTTGATTGTTGTTGTTCTGTTCAGGAAGTTGTGTCCTGTGCAAATGCATTCAAGGCTCTTCCCCACTTTTTCTTCTAACAGGTTTAGTGTGTCTGTTTTTATGTTGAGGTCTTTAATTCACTTCCAGTTTAGTTTTGTGCAGAGTCATAAGTATGGCTCTATTTGCATCTTTCTACATGTAAACATCCAGTTAGACCAGCACCAGTTGTCGTAGATGCTGTCTTTTTTTTTCCTTTGTATAGTTTTGACTTCTTTGTAATTAATCAGTTGTCCATAGGTGTATGAATTTATTTCTGGGTCTTCAATTCAATTCTGTTGATCCACTAGTCTGTTTCTATGCCAGTGTTTATACAGTTTTTAGTATTTTTATTCTATAGTACAGCTTGAGATAGGAGATGGAGATACGTCCCAAAGATCTTTTATTGTACAGGATTGTTTTAGCAATTCTGGGGGGATTTTGTTATTCCATATGAAGTTGAGAATTGTTCTTTCAAGGTCTGTAAAGAATTATGTTGGTATTTTGATGGGAATTGCATTGAATATGTAGATTACTTTTGGTAAAATGACCATTTTTACTATGTTAATTCTGCCAGGCCATGAGCATGGGAGATCTTTCCATCTTTTGATATCTTCTTCAGTTTCTTTCTTCAGAGACTTAACGTTTTTTTCCATATACTTCTTTCACTTGCTTGGTTATCTTTACACCAACGTACTCTATGTTATGTGTGGCCATTGTGAAGGGTGTTGTTTCCCTGAATTCTTTCTCAGCACATTTGTCTTTTGAATATAGAAGGACTGCTGATTCTTTTGAATTAACTTTGTATCCAGCCACTTTTTGAAGGTGTTTATGAGTTGTAGGAGTTCTCTGGTAGAATCTTTGGAGTCACTCATATATATATCATCTGCGAATAGTGATATTTTGACTTCTTCCTTTTTGATTTCTATCCCCTTGATCTTCTTTATTTGTCTTGATCTAGCTAGGACTTTCAATACTATGTTAAGAAGATAAAAAGAGATAGGCAGCCTTGCCTTGTCCCTGATTTCAGTGGGATTGATTCAAGTTTCTCTCATTTTAGTTTAATGTTGGCTATATGCTTGCTACATATTGCCTTTACTATGTTAAGGTATGTGCCTTGTTTCCCTTATCTCTTTAAGACTTTAAACATGAATGGGTGTTGAATTTTGTCAAATGCTTTTTCGCATCTAAGGAGATGACCATGTTTTTCTCCTTCAGTTTGGTTATGTGGTGGATTATATTGGGATGTCCATATATTGAACCACCTCTACATGCAATGGAATGAAGCCTACTTGGTCATGGTGGATGGTAGCTTTTATGTGTTCTTGGTTTCAGTTTGCAAGTATTTTATTGAGTATTTTGCATCAATGTTCATCAGAGAGTTTGATGTGATATTGTCTTTCTTTGTTGAGTCTTTCTGCGGTTTAGGTATCAAGATGAATGTGGCCTCATGGAATGAGTTTGGTAATGTCCCTGCTGTTTCTATTTTGTGGAATAGTTTAGAGAGTATTGGAGTTACCTTTTCTTTGACAGACTGGTAGAATTCTGCACTGAAACCATATGACCCTGAGCTGTTTTTGGATGGGAGACTTTTGATGACTGCTTCTGTTTCCTTAGTGGATATAGGACTATTTAATTTATTTACCTGAACTTGATTCAACTTTGGTAACTGGGATCTATCAAGAAAATTGTCCATTTCATTTAGATTTTCAAATTTTGTAGTGTGTAAGCTTTGAAGTAAGACCTAATGATTCTTTGGATGGCCTAACTGTCTGTCCTTTTATTCCTCATTTCATTTCTGATTTTGTTGATTTGGATAGGGTCTCTCTGCCTTTTAGTTAGTTTGGCCAAAGGATTATCCATCTTGTTGATTTTTCTCAAAGAACCAGCTGTTGGATTTTGTTGGTCCTTTAAATTGTTTTCTTTGTTTCTGATTTATTTATTTCAGCCTTGCATTTCATTATTTCCAGTCATATACTCCTCTTGGCTGTGTCTGCTTTTTTCTTTTTTTTTTTTTTAAACCTTTCAGGTATGTCAGTAAGTTGCTTATATGAGATGTCTCCAAGATCTTTTTGAAGGCTCTTACTGCTATGAACTTTCCTCTTAGCCCTGCTTTCATTGTGTCCCATAAGCTTGGGTATGTTGTGCCTTCATTTTTGTTGAATTCTAAGAAGACTTTAATTTCTTTCTTAACTTCTTTCCTGACCCAGCTGTCCTTAAGGAGAGAGTTGTTCAGTTTCCTTGCCTGTGTAAGCTTTTTGCTATTTCTGTTATGGTCTAGTTTTTGGCCATAATGATCTGATATGATACAAGGTATTATTTCGATGTTCTTGTATTTGTTGAGGCTTGCTTTGTACCTGACTATATGGTCAGTTTTGGAGACGGTTCCATGAGGTGCTAAAAAGAAGGTATATTCTTTTGTGTTTGGGTGAAAAGTTCTGTAGACATCTATTAGGTGTATTTGATTTAAGACATCTGTAAGTGTCTTTATTTCTCTATTTAGCTTCTGTCTTCATGATATGTCCCTAGGTGAAAGTATGGTTTTGAAGTCTCCCACTATTAATGTGTTGGGAATATGTGATTTCTGCTTTAACAATGTATCTTTTACAAATTCAAGATCTCTTGTATTTGGGACATACATGTTCAATATTGTGATGTCCTCATGGTGGATTTTTCCTTTGATGAGAATGAAGTTCCTCCCTGTCTCTTTCGATTAATTTTGGTTAAAAGTCTATTTTATTAGATACTAGGATAGCGACTGCAGCTTGCTTCTTGGGTCAGTTTGCTTGGACAACCTTTTTCCAGCCCTTTACTCTGAGGTAGTATCTATCTTTGTTGCAGAGGTGGTGTTGTTTTTTGAATGCAGCAGAATAGTGGATCCTGTTTCCACAACCATTCTATTAGCCTGAAGGGAATCTATTGATGTTGATAGATATTAGTGACCACTGATTGTTATTTCCTTTTATTGTGGAGTTGGTAGTGATTATGTGTTTGTGTGCTTGTTTTCTTTTTGTCATCAAGTTATTTTTGTCCTATGCTTTCTTGGGTACAGTTGATCTCATTGAGTTGGAGTTTTCCTTCTAGTATCTTCTGTAGGGCTGGGTTGTATATTGTTTAAGTTTAGTTTTTTCATGGAATATTTTGTTTTCTCCATCTATGTTGATTGAAAGCTTTGCTGGATATAGTAGTCTGGGTTGGCATCAGTGCTCTCTTAGAGTCTGCATGACATCTGCCCAGGCCCTTCTTGGCTTTTATACCCTTTGTTGAGAAGTCTGGTGTGATTCTGATAGGTGCCCTTATCTGTTACTTGGTCTTTTTCCCTTGCTGCTTTTAATATTTTTGTTGTTGTTGTTGTTGTTCTATAGATTTTGTGTTTTGATTATTATGTGGCAGGAGGAATTTCTCTTCTGGTCTAGTTTATTTAGTGGTCTATAGACCTCTTCTATGTTTAAGGGCATCTCTTTCTTAAGATTGGGAAATTTTTCTTTTACGATTTTCTTAAAAATATTTTCTGGACCTTGGAGCCTGGAATCTTCTTTTTCGTCTATTCCTATTATTCTTACGTTTCATCTTTTCACGGTGTCCTTGATTTCTTGGATGTTTTGTGTTGGGAACATTTCTATTTTTATGGGTTTTTTTGTTTGTTTGAGAAATGTATCGATTTCTGCAGTTGTAGCTCTGTAATTCCTGATCTCTTCTTTAAGTTTTCCATCTCTGGAATTTTCTCAGTTTGTGTTTTCTGTATAGATTCTGGTTCTATTTTTATGTCTTGAGTGATTTTTTTCATTTCCTTCACCTATTTGATTGTGGATTCCTGTCTGTCCGTGATGGCCTCTATTTGTTTGTTTCCTTTTTATGTACCTCTAATAACTACATAATCATAGATTTAAGGTCATTTTACTGTGTTTCAGCTACATTAGAATATTGATTTTGAGGTATTCTGGTGAGGCCATGATGTCTGGCTTCTAGCCAGAAATCCATAGCCTTGTTTGTCTGTCCCTGGAGCCTGTACTATAAACTGGGTCTACCTGTCCCTGGACTGGGTCTACCTGTCCCTGGAGTCTGGAGCAGTATCCAGGAAGATGAGAGTGGTTCAGGGGCTCAAGAATGGGTGCTAATGATTCGTGTGCAGGTAAGGAATGGAGGTCGCTGGTACAGTTGTCTTGAGAGTCATGGCGTGGAACTGGGATAAGTGCCTTGAAGGGCAGGGCAAGTGCGGGTGGGCAGGAGTGAGTGGGCAGTTGCCATGGAGGGTGGGGTGCAAGAGCAGATTTGGGTGTGGGTGCAGCATGCATGGGCAGGTTCCCAGATGGGCTGGGCATGGGTGGCATTCTCTCCGGGTTTCTCAGAAGGTAGCTGGGCTACATGCCAGACTCCATGACTCCAATACTCAGACTCGCCTGGCTTTGCCATCCTGGATCCATGATCTGTGTGCTTTCGCTTTCACGTTTGCCTGGTCTCCAGGGGCTGACTAGCAGAACCAGAACCGTGGCTTGAATGCCAGGAACACTACCCAGGGGCAGGAAGTATCCAATGTCTAGCTGCTAGAGAGGAGGGTCCCTAACCTGAAGCTCCCTACATTCTGAGGTCTGTGGGTAGTGCTGGGGTCCACGGTTCTGAGTCTCCGATCAGGGAAATAGCCTTGGGGCCCAGGATCTGATAGGCACCAAATGTCCCAGGAAACCTGAAGATGCCCTCAGGGGAACAGGAGAGATCCAGTGTCTGACTGCTAGAGCAGAGGGTCCTTGCACCTGGGGTTTTCCACTGGCTGGGGTGTGAAGAAAATGTCTGGAGTTCACAGTTTGTTATTCCCCGATCCGAGACACAGCCTTGGGGGTTTGGATCCTTTCGGGCCTCAAACTCAGGGAATGTCTCCTCTAGTCCTGGAAGGTCGATGCTCTGGATCCAGCTGCCACACTCAGCCAGCTTCAGAGTGTCAGACTCTCTGCTCCTCAGGTACCATGCACACTGGCCACTGCTGTCTTGGAACTCTCCGTGTGTTCTGATTTTAAATGATCTTTTTATTTTCAGTTGAAATGCTGTTACTCGAAAACCTTTTCCATGTAGTAGATGCTCCCTTAATAGACAACATTCTATTAAATGTTTGTTGAGATTACAGGAGGAGGGGGAAGGGGGCAAAGGTAATAAAAATAAAACATCTATTTTGTTTTAGCATGGCTTTACTTAGAACTTCTGTTGTTGGTTTTGTTCTTTATTTCTTTTTTGGTTTAGATTTGAAGACAGGTCTCAGTACTATGACCCACATTGATAGGGTGATGGGATTACAGGCAAAAACAAAAAAAAACATGCCTTGGTAAATATCTGCTTCTTTAATATTATGTGATAATTTCTGTGATTTGTGGCATTGACCAGACAGATAAATATATAAATAGAGTAATGTATCAGTGTGGACTCAGTGAAGAGGTAACAGTGAGAATAACCTTGAGAATTTTAGTTAATGAGGGAAGACAAGGTCACTTACAAATGATAGGTAAGTAAACATCTAAGGTAAAATAAGGATAAGCTTAGTTTTAGGGAAGTGAAATTTAGTCAGCCTGGAAAAACCTAAGTGAGGCTAGTCAAAGCCATGGCTCTTAGGCTTACAAAGGACCCAGATGTACTCAGCTGTTAATGTGTGCATACTCCTTCCTTCCTTCCTTCCTTCCTTCCTTCCTTCCTTCCTTCCTTCCTTCC
>NW_026596069.1:31352274-31355554 GCF_907164565.1 Psammomys obesus
TCCTTCCTTCCTTCCTTCCTTCCTTCCTTCCTTCCTTCCTTCCTTCCGTCCGTCCGTCCTTCCTTATGCCTGGTACCCTCTGATTTAGTGCAACTTACAGCTACTAAAGAAACAACAAGAATTAAAATGAGCTGAATTCCCCTACAGGTTCTGTATACTGGCAAGACATTTTCACAAGCCGACATCAGATATAGATCAGGCAAAGGAAAACCTCCAAATTCAGGCACTTAAAAGCGTTGGACTTAATTCATTATAGAACTCATTGTGTTTAATTTCTACTTTTGTCTTTTTAATTTATTGAAATACTGAGATTTCATAAACTTTGAGTGTGGAGATGATGCTCAAAATATTTTAGACTTCAGAGAATTTTTAATTTTTGAGGGATGCTCAATTGATGAAACCTCGTCAGTTTTGATAGGGATGTTTGACTATAAAAGACTCTGTACCATACCTGTATTAAAAGTAGTTGTTTTGGGGAGGAAAGGAGAAGGGAGAGCTAATGCCTGTGTTTTTTAATGGGGTAGTTTTGGCTATCTTGTTTATTTTCCTAAATGTGTGCTTTGAACATTAGTGTCATGAACTACTGCCATGATGGAAAGGAGGTATTGCTGAATGCTGTGTTTTAAATTCCTTTATATAGGTAAAAATTCTCTTTTTTCAAGATAAGAACTATCCTTTATCTGTGCTGCTAGAGAGCATTTCTATGGCTCTCTCCTATAGTTTGTAGGGGACAGCATTGGCACTTTCAGGTACAAGTCTCAGAAATAAATTGGGTTTAGCAGCTAGCCAGATCCATCTTTTTTACATTGAGACATGACATTGTTATCTATATAGTTTATGCTTGCAAACTACCAAGTAGAATTACAATAATAATAATAATAATAAAGTCTTATGATGGGCCAACAAGAAGGCTCAACAGGAAGACGTACTTGCCTGATAACCTGAGTTCAGTATCTAAAATTCATATAATGTTGGAAAGAAAGAACCCACTCTAAAGTTGTTTTCTAACCTTCGTGTTTTCATGCTGGCATGGACATAACATGTGACAAGAATGGGTTTGGTTTGATTTCAAAGTCCTTAAGTGTATTGCCATGTGTTGGGCTGCAGTTTTAGTGCACTTTATTCAGCAGTTCATACTAAATTTTCTTTACGTTGCCTCTAGTTCCCTTTCTTGTAGTAGCAGCCTTATCTTACCCATATTAGTCATTCATTCAACCCAGATGAATATCTTCCTTTTTTCAACAGGTGAACGCAAGAGTCCTTATGTGGCCATATGCTGTATAGTGATGGCCTTCAGCATCCTCTTCATACAGTAGCTTTGGAAACTACTAGCATGGGATTGCCATCGGACTGTGGAAACAAGGACTTGCCTCCAGAAAATAATGGGAAGAATGGTTAAGCCATTTATCTCTGAACATGGAATAAGATAAATTTCAAGATGCTGTTCTCTATTTTTATGCTATTGGACCAATGAGCACTGTAAATAATTAAGGTGTGACAGTTTAAAACACAGGAATGTTATTGTAGTGATCAACCTCAGTTCTGTCACTGCAGAATCGTACTCTGCAAATGTCATTCTGTTGTGTCGGGGCTGCTTTTCGTAAGGTCCTGAAGCATGAAGTAGAAACACAGTGGCAAGTTTTACAGACTCCTTTCAGTAGGGATTGAAATTGATGTCTTCATAGAATGAGACCTTCTAGCAACTGACCTATTTTTATTGAGAAAAAAATTGTTCTATTTTTGTTGTTGTTACTGTTCTTATGGATTGCATTCATATTTAAACCATTTTCATTGCTAACCAGAGCACCTCTATTCTTGGGGAAAATCTGTAGTTTATTACAGGTGTTTAAAATATTTAAACAACTCTATATTTCTTTAATTAGCATAAAACGGGCTTCTAGTCAAGTGTGGTGAAAGAGATAGCTGCCATCCTTACATTTTTTGTTGTTGTTGTTCTTTAGTGTGAAGTCTTCCAAATAGAACATTCATCTCAGTTACCCCAAATGTGGTTTTTGTTGTCTTTTTACTGCAGCATACCATATCTGCTTAGTCTGCATACTATGCTCTAAGTATCCTTCAGTTTTGACATTGAAGCAAGAATTTGAGCAGTTTTTCTTATGGATGTGAATAGACCGGGAATGAAGATAGATAGCAAAGGGCACTCAGAAGTTTGTATTCAACATTTCTTCAGATTCAGCTGGAAATCCATTACTATCCCAAAGCTCAGAAAAGTTAAGTCCTACCTGAAAATGCATAGCATTTATTATGGTTTTGACTGTTCTTTTAAAAGTAAAATAGAAGCTTTTTCTTGGAAATGAAATGTCTATAAAAACAAAGCATTGAACTTGAAGCCTTTCCTTAAAGCAGTACATTACTCTGTAGTCCAAATGGCCATCAAAGCTAGCTAGATGACCAGCTCTTAAAGACGGCTCTAAGCTGTTTGGACTATAGTCTATAGAGTAACATCTAGGAAAGCTTACTCTGTATTTTCTTGGGATTGCCTGTTTGTTTTCAAAAAGATCTTTGGAATGTCTGAAGCTAGTCTACTTGTCTTTACTTTGGACAGGAAATCAGGTTATGATAACTATTCTAATCTGAGCTTTACCTTTGGTGAAGGTTAAGGATTTTCAGGGTATCCCCAAAGTAGGACTCCCTTGTCAGCGTATTTGTGCACAGGAAGTCACCTTTCAGCATCTGATA
Source organism: Psammomys obesus (assembly GCF_907164565.1). Lineage (NCBI taxonomy): Eukaryota > Metazoa > Chordata > Mammalia > Rodentia > Muridae > Psammomys > Psammomys obesus. The sequence goes on from NW_026596069.1 coordinate 31,354,975, forward strand.
TCTGGGTGCCCATCTGTTCATCTTTTTTCAGAAGTGTTGTCAACGTATTTCCTTTAGCACACATCTCATATAAAAGGGAGAGAATAAAGAATCTAATCTAATAGACAATGTAGATGGAAGTTAGAGGAAGTCATCAAAAAACATCCATGGTAATATACAAAACTTTTAACCATATGTAGATGCTGAGCAGCCAGGCCAATTATTTCTAACCCCCACCATCCTGATCTTTTAAAGTACAGGCTCTATGGAAGGGTAGGAAAGATGCAAAGGTACAGGATCTTATAAAGGAAAGCAATTAGCATTTATGATATGCAAACACTGACTCCTGTTTTCTAAGCCACAGGGTCATGTAGGAGGTGTGAAACCCACAGAATATGTAGCTCTCTGTATGTTGGTGTGATGTGGAGGAGCAGTAAAGCACTCCAAGCAGCTTTTGTCTGCACAGAGACTGTAGGACTCAGAGCTGACAAGGTCCAGATATCCTCCCTAGCTACCATGCTGGCTCTAGAATCTTGAATCCATGTCTCAGGATTTGTGTGTGTGTGTGTGTGTGTGTGTGTGTGTGTGTGTGTGTGTGTGT
>NW_026596069.1:31355564-31419988 GCF_907164565.1 Psammomys obesus
TGTGTGTGTGTGTGTGTGTGTGTGTGTGTGTGTGTGTGTGTGTGTGTGTGTGTGCGCGCGCGCGCGCGCTTGTTTATGTGTTGGTGTTTGGTGCCTGATTAGTTTCATCTGTGTCATTGACAGGGCAGAGACATGTCTTGTTTCTAGGTAGTCTTGCAAGATGGTCAAAAGGCTACATGTAGTTTATAAAGTTTAAACTCCAGTCCAGTGTCTTGCTGATAGTTTTTTTTCGTTTTTGTTTTTTGTTTTTATCTATGCCAGAAACTACCTTACATGCATCAATTTAAGGTGTAAGAATATGTATAAATTTATAAGTTCCTTTCTCTTCATAATATAATTAGTCTCATACCATAGAATGATACAGATTTCCATGAATTGACTTTTCCAAGTTTAGAGTCAAACAAATCTTTGCCTCCATTTGTGAAAAATATTTAACGCTTGTAAATAGTATGTATTTCTTTCAGGAAACATTTACACAATCCATATGGCATGTGACCATTGAAAATAGATGAGTAGTTTTTCTGTATTCATAATGTACAAGAAAGATGAGATTAATGTATATGACGTATAAGGTGCTAACACTTGTTGAGATAATTCCAGAGTTCTAGAAAAGAAAAAGAAGGGTAATGATTCATTGAGGGCAGAACTTCTTCAAGAGCATGGAATAAACTGAACTTGACTCTGTTTTCCAAAAACATAGCTGTATTTAGGGATTATATGTTCCTTAGTTTGTTGTGGCACTTGTGAAGTATGTCGTGAGACATAAGGTGGACAGATGTTATATCCTGGAGAGTTGTGTATTTTACCTACCTCAAAACAGAAATTTAGTTTTTCCCCTCCTGCCTCACAAATCTTTCAGGAGGATAATAAAATATCCCTTTGTTTATGAGCAAGCAAGGTTGACAGAGAAATATAATAGTAGATTCTCCTGAGACTTCTGTAAACATTAGAGAAGCAACTATCCAGTGAAGGCAGTGTTTTCAGAAACTTGTAAAATCCCATATTACATCTACTAAAAGAAGTCTCAGCTGTTAAAGCAAACACCCATCCCGAAAGTGCACTGTTTATATTTCCTGGATATACAAAACATATTTTCAGTTACTCAAGAACTTAACCTTTGCAAAAGCCTTTGAAAAGTTACTCCATCCTTTATAATCTGAAAACATGAATGGGAAATTCTTAAGGGCCAAGCTTCTCTTCCTTTAGTATTATCTAGTAATAATAATAAATGTTCTCAAAGTGGTGCTGGCAATCACCCTTGTTACCTTCACTGAGGATTCATGACTAGCTCCTGAGAAATGCTTTCATAATGCTTTCACTTTGCCCTAAACTAGTTCCTAAATAATCTGAAATGCCATATTCCAGTACCTTTTGGAGAAAAGAGAACTATAATTCATATTTAAAAGTGGAGGTAATCATCCTAGTTTCTGGTTAGTTCATATGTCTGCTGTGTAATAAAAGTTGAATTATGAAAAGCCTCCTAGTTTTGTCTTGTCACATTAAAAGAAAGCATTGTGTAGAGGCTGGCCATTATGACTAGAGTAGCTTATCTACGTTAATATGTGGCTTGCCAAGACAAGTTTGGATGGATACTTTTATTGTTTTGTATTAAGACTACTCATTCAGTCTTGTTGCTTCTTTCCAAACCCTGAGTATCTGAAGCAATGACTTCTGTGTTACTGTGATCATGATACCAGACAGGAACGAATAGGGGATGTTTGTGGGGTACTTTTCCCTGTAGGCATACTGGAGTTTCCATACGAACATTTGGCAGGGCCTTATAAAGTCATGGTGGACCAGAAAGCTGAGAAGGAGGCCAGAGCTACACAGTAGGCCAAGCCCTTAACTTTCAAAGGCTGTCCCATGGAGACCTACTTCTGTGCAGTCCCTACGGTCCAGAATCTCTACATCCCCACCAGTGGGAAATAAGTATCGCCAAAGCAAAAACAATGACTTAGCTGGTTTGCTTTGGATCTGGTCTTGAACATCCACAGAGGTGGTTGAATTCTGATTCTCTATTTAAATAGCAATTGTTGATTACTGACTAACCACTTCAAACTTAATCTTCTCTGAGGGCCTATAGAAAACACATTTTGGCAATTAGCTATCAATTTCTACTCAAAACATAAGGATCCAGTTCATCTAATTTGATTAACACTTTATTTTAAAATCTATAGGAATACTGGTTCTTTGCTTTGCAGGGCCTTTGTACTGTAGTCTTCTCAAGGTGAAATCCACACATACAAACCTTTTTATATGTGTTCCTAGACACATTTTTCCTAACAGTGAATAGCAAGGATTTTGTTTTTAACTCGGCTTTAAATTCAGAATATACAGCGAGTGGGGCAGCAGTATTGTAGACATGGGATTGTGTGTACCTTCTCACTGTGCCATTGTGACTTCCAGTTGATTCAAAAACAATTACTAAATTTCTCTCAAAAGAACTCAAAATGGCCTTAGAATTGACCATTAAGCTTAACATATACAGGAAAGAAAATCGTTTCAATTCAGAGGGTTTATATGGTCACCAAAGCAAAACTGGGGTAGGGACAAGAAAAAGTAAGAATGTTAGTATTGGAATTTAGAATGAGTTATTTACACATACTCTGGGGCGTGAGAACGTTCAAGGGCAGGGTAATAGCCAGACACTAACATTACAGTTTTATTTGACAAGGAAACTGGCCTCAAGCAAATGTGTAGAGATTGAGGATTTATTGCTAAGTACTCAAAACCTAGATTTTGTCAGTCTCTTCCAGCTTCCTAAACTACTCACCTTAGGCTAAGTAGTGGAAAAGTACTGTGCGAAGATTAAACTGCTTAAAAGAAATACATGTTTCAGGAATAAAGGAGTTTGAGAAGGCTGGCACCATAGAAAGATCTCCTTGTAGTATCCAAATCTTAAAACTGATCTGCAGGCCCACAATGACATGGAAAGATTGGAACTTGAAAATTATAAAGTAAGGAAAATACTGAGAATCCATCAGTTAGCACTTTTAAAGGATACTTAATAAGTATTGGGTTTTTTTTTATTACTTGATAGAAATCTTGTTTTCGTTTTTAACTATATGTTACAAGTGAAACTTATAGTAAGCCTTGAAAGATAAAATCATGATGACTTGTAAAACAAGTTTACAGTATGAAATTAAATGTATCACTCAGATAATAATAAAGCTACGTAGATTTTCTGAAAACTTGGTTTTATGAGGGAACATTCCGGTCTTGTAATGGTCTTGTTCTTGCCTCTACATAAGTCAGCACCCAAAGTATGGTGGTGATTCTAAACAAATAGGTGCAAGAAATATTGTTCAGTATTTCAATCACAAGTATCTTCTCAAATCTTTATTATGTAACAGGAAACCGTGACAATACTGAGATCATCCCTCAAGTACTTCCATTGACCTGTCGTGGAGGCCAGAAATAACAGAGTTCGGGACAGACAATGGAAATTGATGCCTCATTACCAACCCACAGGCTATAGTCCACTATTTCCTAAACATTCCTAGGTCAACTGCATTTGATAACTTGCATATGCCAAGTACTGCTAAGGTCAGAATAGTAGAATCAAACAAATACTGCTCAAGGAACCTAGGTGTAAGTTGAGACCAAGACAGGGTGGAGGGGGTGTCAAAAAACCAAAGAGAAACTGAAAGATAATTGATACAGGGTATTCATAGAAGTCCAGTCCAATAATTTGATGGGAAAGCTATGATGTCTTATCATGACCGTAGGAGCAGTATATTCAAGATCTAGGAAAGACCTTAAGATTTAAGGTAATGAAGAAATAGAAAACCAGTATAAAGAATTAAATATAATAAGTGATACAAAGAATGGTGGGAGTTGGAGATTTTTAAAAATAGATTCAATCATAGAAAAATTTGAACTTTAGTAAAGGCTACTTCAGTCATGCAAAGGATTTAACCTTTCATAATTGTAGGGGCTTATATAGTACAATCTCTGTGTTTAATATTGGAGCTATAAATATTTAAGGATGAAGGAAAACCTGTTTTCATTCTTATTCTGGCCTTCATACCACAGACTTCCTTACCGAAAGAAACCAGCACCCTTATCTTAAGGTTGACCACATCTGGCCCCTGAGTCAGGCAGAAAGGACCAAAGGGGAGGTAGAATTACTGTAGGTTCAAGTGTTACCTCACACAATTAGATTACTTGCAGATATCTGATACTGCGTATAAGCTGCTCATCTTACTGAGCACATTTCACACTCTGCTGTGGTCCACGCTAGCCTGAGCTGGAGAGGGAAGGCAATTGTAAAACCATACTGCCTAACCCAGCTGACAGTGTAGAGTCCTGAGAGTACCACTTTAATCTCGAATCTTCTAATACTGATGTCTTGCCTCCCCTGTGCTATCACCAGTCCAAACTATCTGTTTTAGCATTACATCTCCCACCCAAGTGTGTGAATTCAACCTCACAAGTGGTTAGGCAATCCCGCATCCTGAATTCATATCTTCTGCGATATAAGCCTCCTTCTGGAACTCCGGCACTATGAAAAGAACATTCTGCCCTCGAAAAGCACACAAAGTTACAACAGAGGAGGTAGCATGCTGCTATCATTATTTAAACAAAGAAAAACACTGTAGACAAGATGAAAGAGCTAATAAAAATGTGTTCCTATTCTTGATTCTAAAACTTTAACAGCTGGGCTTTCCCATGTGGAATAATGTTACATAAATAACCCAGTCAGGAAACAGAGGGGCTATGAAAAAGTCTAACAGAGTGATAGATGGCCTTGGACATGCTGCTCATCACACCCAGTGGAGTTTCAAGGAAGTAAGTGGTCACTAGAAGATATTGGTGAACTGATGCTGGCATGTGCCATCAGCAGCTGCAGAATCTCACTACCTGCATCATGTGTCACCCGTTCCTCAGTAACTTTCTAAGTGCACTAACACTTCATCTATCCCATAAGGACATTTTCAGCTCCATACAGATTTGTCATCTCTTAGTCATGGGAATCAAGAAAAACGTGGCTCTCAGAAAATGTTACCCTTAAAATCAAGCTTACTTCATGTGTCATTTTAAAAAGAGCAAATACCTTGTGTGCATTCTATTTTTTACTTATCTACATAACCCATATATCTGTATAACATAGACACATTTCCTACTTGTACATTCTCCTTTCAATAAAGCACTTGTACACACAGAACACAAATGCCAAAAGGTGCCACGAGAGTGAGGAATAGACATCCAGCCTAAAACACAGTTCTTTTCCATATACATGCAGGCCAGGTAGCAGTAGGGAACCACAATTCACGCGGTAGACAGAATTTGGGAACAAATCTCATCGCAGGCTTGGGTCACAAAAGCCTTCCCAACCTTGAACTCTAATGAGAGCCCTGGATTTATGTTAAGTGTGGCTACTCACTGGTCTCCACTTCTGTTTCCAGCAGTATCTTAATTATGGACAAAGCACTTGGAAAAGAACAGTTTGGAGTTTTGTTTGTTTCTCAAAGATAAAGTCTTAGAAATCCCATTTTAGCTGGAATTTCTCTATTTGTATAACATGCCCACCTTCCCCAGCATTGTACGAGGGCTCACTTTGATCTTTTAGAAGTCACGGGAGATGTGTTTACAGCAGTAGTTATGTCAGTAGGGAAAATGGATGGGCATAGGCTCCTTAAAGGTGTTGGTAAGAATGAACTCATTTGTTGGCTACACCGGGCAAACACAGTATCCACAACACACTGGAAGAAGAATGGGAGGACCACAGAAAAGGTACTGTTAGGATAGCAATGGCTTAATTTTTTCATATTACTTTCTCTGCCTTCCGTGTGTTTTTATTTGCTGTGATCCAAGGCAACACACATTGCTGCCCCTAGGATAACATGAATCACTAAGTAAATACATGATTCTTGCTTTCCTCAGAATCTCAAACCTTGTGCTCAAGAAAGGGTTCAATATGCCCTCGTTAGAATTCCATCGTACAATTTTTGTAACATGATTTTTCTTATTAAAAATTAAAATCTTTGAATCACAGGAAATTACAAAATATATGCACAAAAGTAATAGGATTTCTAGTAACAGTGCAGTATACTATTGATTATGCAAAGATGTCTGAAGAATTTTTCAAGTTGTTTTCATGAAATGAAATGGAGCATACTGACTTTTAGCCTAGTTCCATTTAACAATATCATAAACATTTTTATAGAACTTATAGAAATTTGCTATTATGTCATATAAAAATAATTACAGAGCATTCCTCTGTAGGTTGCAATTTATTTAAGCAATAGTTTGTTATTAAATACAAATTGTTTCCACTCTGGAAATAGCATATTTAAATGATAGCATGGCTCAAATTACAACAGTGTCTTCAAGATTAATTTAATTTACACATATACTTGAATTTAAAATGTACCTCATTTCCACTTCGATTTGCCTTATATATGTCAGCAAGAATGTTGACTGATTTGCCCATATGTTTTGCAATTAGTTGGAAAACTACGTGTCACCCTACCTGTAACTTGTAGTCACACAGCTTGTCATTTATATTTTGTAATTTTTAATAGACTGCATTTTAAATAAGTCCATCTCATCATCATGAGTCTCTGATGTACTACATGCTAGATAGGGGCTCAATAGGTAGAGCCCCATATTTGCATCCACTTTCACTAAACAGAGCAGGGCACTGGACAAAGTGGAGGCTTACTCAGTTTGTAAAGCTCTTAGTAGGAAATGGACGGGCTCCAGGTTGAACAAAAGATATCAGAAATTTCAAGACTAATGGAGCTAGAGTAACAGATATGAGAGCTTTGAGAGTGAGCAGAAGTGGATGTGATGAAATATTCATCCTGAGCAACAGCCTGAATGCCAGTTGATGCTCATGTCTAACAGCCTTTTCCTCTAGTTTGTTATTACACAGTAGCAGTGCAGTACGGCTATGTCTTCATTTCAGTAAGATTGGGGGGAATCTAATGAAAATTTTAATTAAAGTCACCAATTTTTTAATCTATAGAATGCTGTATCAATGTGACCATTAAATATGAAATAAAGTTTTGACATAAATAATATCGGTTGGTAATATCGATTGATTATGGACTGTGACCCTCAGAGTAAAACTTCATATGTGTGAGAATATGCAGCCCACCACACATAGTCAAAATAACTGCAAAAACATATGCCAGCATGGTAACAATTTTATGCAGGAAGAGCAGTGAATTTATTTATTTGTTTGTTTGTTTGTTTTACTTTTGGGATACTTACTTTTCCTGCTTTTGCAGGAAAAACGTGGTAAGACTAATGGCAATTAACTACGTCTGAATTTCTTACTCTAATTTTTATATGCTTGATATTTTTTGACTATCAGATTCTTATTTGTCTGGTTTATTTTTGCTCTTATTACTATTTGTGTGTATGTGTTTTTGTTTGTCTGTGTGAGTGAATATCACATGCATGGATGCTCAAAGAAGCCAAAATGAGGCATTAGATACCTGAGGCTAGTGTTGCTATTAGTTGTGAACTGCCTGAAGACGTGGGTGCTGGGAATTGATTTCATATCACCAGAATAGCAACCTGCACACTTACCAGCACCAAACACTTTTAACCACTGAGCATCTCTCCAGCCCTCTTTTCCTTTGTGAAAAGTCTTATCGTCTCTTTAAATCTTTGTCTCTCTCTGTCCCTCTCTCCCTCCCTTCCCCCATCTCTCTCTGTGTCCCTCTCTCTTGCACACTTTCAACTCAGTGTTTCATCTGAATTGAAAGTCTTTTAAGGGTGGCCAATCTGTATTTGCTTTTGGAAATTCAGAATGAACACTGTTTAGTAAACTTCTATGTGCCATGTAAATTCTTAGTTCTTTGGAGAAACACAAATGGACTGAATTTACCCTCTAATGCCTTTACTTCAAGTGTTTTCAACCACCAGGAAAAGAAAATCATTTACATTTAGAAGTGACAAGAAACAGACTCAGTTGTCTCTAAAATATATGCGTTAAGAATAGTCTGCCAAGGACTTTGTATAAAGGCAGAAGATAATAAACTTAAAATGGATACACTAGTCAAGGGAGGTTTTACACATGTGACAAAATATGATCCACTTTCTAGAATGCCTTGTAATAAATACAAAATTAATGCCAACCAAATGGCATTATTTTTTTGAATGGTGAAACAATTCTATCTTGAACGAAATGAAAGTTATTTGTCTGAGATTGCATGGCACAAAACTTGCAACTTTATAAATTTCTCTTCTTTCTGGTTTATGAAAATAATGACAAACATATCTCCATGCTTTTTACATACCTTATAAAATACTGGCAAATCTGGTATTTATTATGCCATTCAATTATATATACTTTGAGACTTGAAAACTGGAGCATTTCCAATAATCAGACAAAAAGATGAACTACTATAAAAAATTTAAAAAACAAAAAAGAAAAAAAAAAGGGAAAGAAGGGGGAGAAAAGAAAGACCATGCATGTAAGTAAGTTTGGGTTTGAGCATCAGGTTTTGTTTTTGTTTTTGTTTTTGTTTTTGTTTTCTATAATTTCCTTAAGTTACTGAAGCTGGTACTAGATTTCATGTTGAAGTATTGTTTTGTGAGACTCTGTGCCTATCAGATTAAATATTAATTTACCCTTAATGATGTATCCAACTCTTCTTAATTGGGAGTTCCAGGCACTTCAGAAGAATGTCTGAGTGTGCACAGTTAGAAAAATGAACAGAAATGTCGGGGTAGCACAATTCATTCATTCTCAGATTGTGATAAACACAATTTTTAGGTTTTTTGTCATTTATTTCTCTTGAGTCACAATCTTCTCACCTAGCCCCTTGCTCAGATGCCTGTGTGATACTAGAATCATAAATGAAAACCCTGCTTGCAGCATAGAGAAACTGCCCTTGACACCTCCCATGGGACTGTGACCCATGGACTACTATCTCTGCTTTACCTGCTTTCAGCCAGTTTCATTGTTAATTTTTCCCAGTCCAGTAATTCCAATGAAAAACAAAAGGAGATTGGGATGACTCTTAGTTGAAAATCATAGACATTGACTCAGGAGCAGTGAAGAAGAAAATACATTCATTTGAAACAATGTCAGCTGAAAAATGTAAGAACTGAATATTAGAACCTCATATGAGCAATTATACTGATACACTGGACTGACTCTAGAATGTTCACTAGCACTCTGTTGCTTTCCCCTGAATATGAAATCTCTATGGATGGAATAAATTATACTCTATCTCTATTCTTCTGCATCAAGCACTGTAGAATAAAAGTCCCAGAATCAAGAGTCAGTTGTCAAAATAATCATCTTACATGCCAAAATAACTCTGAACATGGTGGATTATAATAATAATTTACTCATCTCCAAATGTGACCAACTGGGGATTAGTTGATCTAATCTGTGTAAGTGTGTGCTTCCAAACTCGCACTGGATTCAGTCTAATCTGTCTCATTTTATTGAACTAATCAGTAGTTCAAGGTGACAAACCAACCTGTGTTGAATGCATTTGAAACCTCTGTAACATCACATCTTTTAACATTCCATTGGCAGAAAGCAAGTCATAGGACAAAAACAGTAATATGTAAAAAATGTTATTTCTGATGAAAAGAAATCCAAAGCCATAAAGATTAAGTCCTAGGCACGGGATGAGATGACAACATGGAACCATTACTTTAATTTATTCCAATGGCAGATCTAATGATAGTGCCCTGCCTTCTTAACAGTGAGACAAGTAGTCCACTTTATACCTCCTGAAAAGACAGGAGATAAACAGCCTGCCTTCTACCAAGAAGAGCCAAATACTTTGCTTAAAAAGGGCTGAGTCTTTATGCTTTCTGATTCCTTTTAATGAGTTCAGGTGGAAAATGAAGATATATGCTGTAAAATGTAAATTAAGTTAGAAAAGATATTTGAAAAGTTAGGTTATAGAGTAGAAAAAAGGAAAATACCATATTTTGTAGAATAAATTATGTTCATACTTGTAAGACACTTTGCCTAGTTTAACAAAGAACTTTGAATCAATAAGTTTTTATGTTGTTTTACTACCCCAAATTTACAAAAACAACTGTATGTGAGCTGAATGAAAATGCACATTCCTTTTCTGACTACTGGAAGCAGCAAAAAACTCCCTCAAAACATGAACATTTCCTGCCAACCTACAGTTTTGTTCTTGTAAGAATTTTGACAATCATATTGATTCCTCCTCTGTAAGAACAATTCTGAAGTGTCCATCAAATGATGCTTGATTCAACATCTACCCTCTTGACGTCTGGCTTTCTAATGGGACTATAGACATGGCCATAGCCAGAGTTAACAGGAATAATATGAGGTATTGAAGAAGTAATAAAGAAGCAGGAAAGGTGGCTTGGTTAATAAATAATCAATTACTACACATCTTTAAGAGGAACATTATTGGACAAAGGCACAGCTATGATCTAGAAGAGGAACATTGATTTGTTGCTTTTTCTTCGTATAGGTCAAGCATCGGACCTTCCTACCTAATAAGAATAAATACTTTAAATTCGGCTGCTAAAATAAATGAGTTATTAGTTTATAGTAGTCACAGGAGATATTAACCTTTCAGCACCTAGAGATGAGGGATCCAAGATCCTATGGGAAACAGTCCCATGCACTACCACCACCCTGCAAGACCCGCCTACCTTGTTGCAAGGTGAATTTCTGTATTATTCTTTGAAAAATGCTAACTAGGCTTAAAGATAGACCATTTTCTATAATGGTACTCTAGAAAAGACTCATCAGAGATCTGAGCTTCATAAATAAGTCACAGTTGTATCGCTTTTTGGTGACCATATGTTGGCTTATTTCTCCAATTTACAAAAAGACTTGAAATATACCAAGCATTTCTTATTAATTTTATGCAGTCTCTAAAGAGCATCTTAAACAACTTCTATCTTCCTGTCAAGTCCATGCATGAGGTACTGATCTTAAAGGGAAGGAAACATCTGCTTTGGCCTGCCCATCAAAATGCAAATGTACTGAATTCTGCTTTGGCAAATAAGAGCATTTTGGTTTAATTAAATTCAACAACAAAAGAAATGGAATTCTACTTCTGTACTCAACTCTGGCACTTTCATGGACATCATATGTGTTTGTGTGACTTTAATTTGAGTGGCATAAGTTTTCTGTCTTAGACTACCCTTTTAGAGTACCAAACCACATTAGTGTTCTTCTTTCTCTAAAAAATAACATAGCATGGATTTTAGTTTAAAGGAATGAATGACAGTTGACCAACAAAGGTGATAAATCTTTTCAACTATTTAAAATCCAGTTTGGAGATACAATGAGAATTAGAATGAGCAGAATTAAGATGCATCAATGAAACTCTGGCAGAGTATGAACACCTTCCAAAACTTTTTTCCTGTATATATCTTACTTATTTCCTTCTTTTAATTCTCTCCCTCTTTCTCTCTCTCTCATTAGCTGGAATCAATTCCTTTTTTCTGACACTGTAAATGTTAAACATGCTTTCTTTGGAGGAACACAGGTTGAAGATATGTAAGCTTCACAGAAACACTTACATTATACTGGTTTCTTTTATATTAACCTCAGAATCTAAGAAAAGGCTCGTGGTCAAGCATCCTCCACTAACACCCTCCTAAACAGAAGCCTATGCTGTGTAGTTCCTGTCTTTGTACTAAGAGAGGAGTAGCTAAAGCTTAGTAATGCTTTGAAGTATTAGAAAACTCCATAGTATTTGTCTACTGTTATGCCTCAATTCATTTGAAAGGTTGTTTGCCAGACACTTTTGTATATCTTAAGTTTCAGAGAAGACCATTCCTAGAGGGTCCCGAAAGGTATCCAGATGTTTCTAGATAAGCCAGAGGCGATTTCCTATAGTGAGAATCAACATATGCACAAAAAAAAAAAAAAAAAAAAAAAAAAAAATCAAAGGATGCTTGTAATTTCTGCCAGCTTCTCTTAAGAACCTGTCTCTTCCCAAATAGTCTTTTGGTAAAACAGACTGGCAGAAACCATTTTGTTCTGCCATAAGAGTCTCATTAAATTACTGGTAATTAAGATCACAGAAATTGTTGAAGTACCTTCCTTTTATCCATGATTCCTGTATGTAATACCTAGTTAGTGGAACTCACAAGAGAAAAGATGAGGGAGGAAAGCTCTTTTTAGTTAGTGTGTTGGTTTGTTTGTTTATTTGTTTGTTTTTGGTGATTGCTTAACTGAAAAAATTTTTGAAAGAAATATAATTACAGGTCACATTTGAACATTCACCCTGCTGGAAACTGTCTACTCCTGAAAATCAGCAAATAAGATTGAAACAGTTATTCTGCTGTTTGAAGGTGAGTAAATAAGTAAACACTAAATAAATAAACACTAAATAAGCTTCGTACATTGCACGAGTTATCCATCATCAGACATTCAGTGCAGCAGAGCTCAGGCTGCAACTGTGTATTTAGGCCTACACTGCGTTTTGGTTTTGTTTTGTTTTAATTTATTTATACAGCATTTTCCCTGCACACCCTAAGAGGCCACCAGATCTCACTATAGTTGGTTATGAGCCATCATGTGGTTGCTGGGAATTGAACTCAGGATCTTTGGAAGAACAGCCAGTGCTCCTAAACTCTGAGCCATCCTCTTCAGCCATCCCTATACTTTATTCTTGACTCTAATTCCAATCTCCAGATTGCCATGTCTGGCTATTTTTCAAATTATGACCTTAAAAGCTAAATAAAGTTCCTTGGGGCCATAGAAGAAAGAAGATGGTAAAGTGTTAGGCTTTTTGTGACGTGGAAAGTCTTTGAGTTCTGTACAGTTCTCCAGTCTTAATCCATCTTGTGCCGCTGGAATAGAATACCTAAAATGTTGTTTGCTGGTTTGTTTTGTTTTTTATTGAAAATAGATATTTTTCATATAATACACCCTGATTACGGGTTCCACTCCCTCTACTCTCAAGTCTTTCTACCTCTTCTACCAACCAGATCCAACTCCATTCAGTATCTCATAAGAAAACAAACAGGATTCTAAGAGATATTAATATAAAAATATAAAACAAGCTGGATGTGGTGGTGCACACACATAATCCCAGCACTCAGGAGGAAGAGGAAGGTGGATCTCTTTGAGTTGCTCTACAAAGCAAGTCCAAGATATCCAAAGCTACACACAGAAATCTTGCCTCAAAAAAAAGTGTGTGTGTGTGTGTGTGTGTGTGTGCCAAACAAATTGGAATAGGACAAAACAAACAAACAGAAAAAAGATCCCATGAAAAGGTATAAGAAACACATTGATGGGCAGGGCAAGATGGCGGCCCCGGGAGGACTCTCATTCTAAGGAGCAGCACAGCAGGATTGGCACAGTAACCAGCAATCAGAACTCTCGGCCATAAAACACAAGTGATTGTGTTTCACAGGTGAGAGGATACCCCACGGTGGGGGATTCAATGAGCTTTAACTCACCCGGCTAAACCTCGGAAGAGATCCCTGTTCCACCAGGTACTTGGTTGTCAGCCCAGGGCTACACGCCAGCGCGAACTTGTCACAGTCCCAGACTGAACTGTGGGCCCACAGCACCATAGACTGGATTTCCCAGTCAAGAGATAACCCCAAGGAGCAGGAAACAATTGGGACCGACCCCAGGTTACCCAGACATCCCCTGGAAAAGACTCGGGTTCCGCGGGTACCCCAAGAGCCAGCGCGGACCCAGAGCCGGGAACCCAGGCTCCTGCACAGAGCCCTATAGAACTGTGGGCACCAGGGCACCAGGACACCAGACTGCGTGTCTCTGGCAGGAGGAAACCCCCAGCAGAGGGGGTCAGCAGCTCTAACGCTTAGGACACCCAGCACCAAAACACTTCCTGGACCCATGCAGACTCTAGTGCAGGCAGGAGCACTGTGCTCTGCCACCATTGTTGAGTTCCCCTGGGGCACTGGGACACACAGCTGCATCCTCGGACCTGAAGGAGCCGAAGAGCCATTACAGCAGCCCTCAGATACTGCGCCAGGGATTGGCCAGTTGTCCCTGGCTGGACTGTCAAAACTGTGGGAATCCCTGGTCCTTCAGGGGGGCTGCACCCACAGCGTCTGGACCAGAGCGGGGCCTGCAGCCACCATCCCAGACAGAGACACAAAGCTTCTGGTCCAGAGTGAGGCACCCAGCCTCCAGACCAGAGCAGTGCCCCCAGGTGCCAACTCAACCTAGGTGCACATTCTCCAGGTCCAGAGCAGAGCAATCAGCCTCTGGCCCAGAGACTTGCTGAGTGCACCTCCCACTTTCCCAGACAGAACTGTGCGCCCAGAATAACAGACTGAGTTTCCCTGTTGGAAGAAAACCCCACAGCTAGGGAATCAACAGTTTCTTCAAGAGGACTGTACGTGGAAATTTAGTGAGCAGCAGCACACTAAATTTATAACAAGAAACCCAGCAGTGGGGCAGCTGTCTTGAGAAATTCTATGAGTAAGAGGAGATTCCCCCCTGCCTAACATAGACCACAGCTACTACTCAGGGCTATAAACCTGAGGTGAGCAGTGGCAATTCCTGAGAAACACTGGCGATACAGTGACCATAACCAAAAATCAGAGAAGGACTCCTTCAGGAAAAATCATCTTCCGGCCAAGGGGATACTCCCTACCTCAGGACTCCAGGAAGCACAGAAACTAACAGCCAACGCCTAAATCAGCCCAATGGGTAGAGGTCAGCGTAAAGGCTCAACCAACAAAAGACAGAGCAATATGGCATCTCCAGAACCCAGCCATCCAGGGGCGAACAGCCCTGAACAATGCAGCATAATAGAAAATCAAGAATATGATCTTACATCTATGTTGATGAAGAGAATAATAGAGGAAACAAATAAAATACGTAAAGAATTAGAGGAAGATAAAACCAAACAGATCATGGCTATCTGTAAAGAAATGGAGGAAGATAAAGACAAGCAGATTAGGGCCATCCGTGAAGAAATACGGGAAGACACAGCCAAACAGCTTGTGGCCTTCATTGAAGAAATAATTAAATCACTGAAAGAAATCAAAGAGACAGAGTTGAAGGAACTAAAAGAAAAAGAGGAAAATACAAGCAGACAGGTGAAGGAAGTAAACAAAACAACTCAAGACCTGAAGATAGAACTAGAAAAATTAAAGAAAACACATATGGAGGAAATAATGGAGGGGAAGAATTTAGGGAAGAAAACAGGAACTACCGAGGTAAGCATAACCAACAGAATACAAGAAATGGAAGAAAGAATCTCAGGTGTAGAAGATACAATGGAAGAAATCGATGTATCTGTCAAAGAAAATGTTAAATCCAAAAAATTCCTGACACAGACTGTCCAAGAAATCCAAGACAATATGAAAAGACAAAACCTAAGAATAATAGGAATAAAGGAAAAAGAAGACTCCCTTCTCCAAGGCCCAGAAAATATTTTCAACAAAATCATTGAAGAAAATTTCCCCAAGTTAAAGGAGAAGCCAATAAGGATACATGAGGCCTACAGAACACCCAACAAATTTGACCAGAAAAGAAAATCCTCCCGCCACATAATCATCAAAACAGTAAGTATACAGAACAAAGAAAAACTACTATAAGCTGCAATGGAAAAAGGCCAAGTAACATAGAACGGCAAAACCATTAGAATCACACCTGACTTTTCAACAGAAACTATGAAAGCCAGAAGGGCCTGGACAGATATCATGCAGACCCTAAGAGAACACAGATGTCAACCCAGGCTACTATAACCTGCAAAACTCTCAGTCCTCATAGACGGAGAAAACAAGATATTCAATGACAAAAACAAATTTCAACAATACCTACACACAAATCCAGCATTACAGAAGATACTGGAAGGGAAAATACAACCCAAGAAAATTAGCTTCTGTCAAGAAAACACAGGAAATAATTAACCTTACTACAGCAAAACAAAAAGCAACCAAGCACACAACCTTATGAACACAGCCAACATCAAAATCAAAGGAACTAACAGCCACTGGTCATTAATTTCTCTCAACATCAATAGACTCAATTCTCCAGTAAAAAGACACAGATTAACAGAATGGATACGTAAACAAAACCCAGCAATCTGTTGCATACAAGAAACACACCTAAAACACAAAGATAGACATTACCTGAGGGTAAAAGGTTGGAAGACGACTTTCCAAGCAAATGGACCCAAGAAGCAAGCAGGATTTGCCATTCTAATATCTGATAAAATAGACTTTCAACCAAAATTAATAAAAAGAGATGAGGAAGGACACTTCATACACATCAAGGGAAAATTCCACCAGGAAGACATCACAATCCTGAACATCTATGCCCCAAATACAAGAGCACCCACATTTGTAAAAGAAACATTGATAAAATTTAAACCACATATACATCCCCACACATTAATAGTGGGAGACTTCAACACCCCACTCTCAACAAAGGACCACTCAACAAAACAGAAATTAAACAAAGAAACAATATCTCTGACAGAGGTCATGAATCAAATGGACCTCACAGACATTTACAGAACTTTACACCCAAACACAAAAGAATTTACCTTCTTCTCAGCACCTCATGGAACCTTCTCCAAAATAGACCATATAGTTGGTCACAAAGCAAGCCTCAACAGATACAAGAAGACTGAAATAATCCCTTGTATAATTGTCTGATCACCATGGAATAAAGCTGGACTTCAACAACAACAGAAATAGCAAAAAGCCTACACACACATGGAAACTGAACAACTTGTTACTACATGACAGCTGGGTCAGGGAAGAAATAAAGAAAGAAATTAAAGCCTTTCTAGAACTCAATGAAAATGAAGACACAACATACCCAAACTTGTGGGACACAATGAAAGCAGTGCTAAGAGGAAAATTCATAGCACTAAGTGCCTTCAAGAAGAAATTCGAGACAGCTCATTCAAGCAACTTAATGGCCCACTTAAAAACCCTAGAAAAAGAAGAAGCAGACACACCAAAAAGGAGTAGACGGCTGGAAATAATCAAACTCAGGACTGAAATCAATCAATTAGAAACAAATAAAACAATTCAAAGAATCAATGAAACCAAGAGCTGGTTCTTTGAGAAAATCAACAAGATCGACAAACCCTTAGCCAAACTAACTAAAAGGCAGAGAGACACCACCCAAATCAACAAAATCAGAAATGAAAAGGGGGACATAACTACAGACACTGAGGAAATCCAAACAATCATTAGGACTTACTTCAAAAGTCTATACTCAACAAAATTTGAAAATCTAAATGAAATGGACAATTTTCTTGATCAATTTGACTCACCAAAGCTGAATCAGGACTAGGTAAATCAATTAAATAGTCCTATATCCCCCAAAGAAATAGAAGCAGTCATCAAAAGTCTCCCATCCAAAAAAAGCGCAGGACCAGATGGCTTCAGCGCAGAATTCTACCAGACCTTCAAAGAAGAGCTAACTCCAATTCTCTTCAAACTATTCCACAAAATAGAAACAGAAGGAACATTACCAAACTCATTCTATGAAGCCACAATCACCTTGGTACCTAAACCTCACAAAGACTCAACAAAGAAAGAGAATTTCAGGCCAATCTCCCTTATGAACATTGATGCAAAAATACTTAACAAAATACTTGCAAACCGGATCCAAGAACACATCAAAGATATTATCCACTATGACCAAGTAGGCTTCATCCCAGGTATGCAGGGGTGGTTCAATATACGGAAATCCATCAATGTGATCCACCATATTAACAAACTGAAAGAAAAAACCACATGATAATCTCCCTAGATGCTGAAAAAGCATTTGACAAAATCCAACATCCATTCATGTTTAAAGTACTGGAGAGATCAGGGATACAAGGCACATATCTAAACATAGTAAAGGCGATATACAGCAAGCCTATAGCTAACATCAAACTGAACGGAGAGAAACTTAAAGCAATCCCACTGAAATCAGGGACAAGACAAGGCTGCCCACGTTCTCCATATCTCTTCAACATAGTGCTGGAAGTCCTTGCTAGAGCAATAAGACAGTCGAAGGAGATCAAGGGGATACAGATGGGAAAGGAAGAAGTCAAATTATCACTATTTGCAGATGATATGATAGTATACATGAGTGACCCCAAAAACTCTACCAGGGAACTCCTACAGCTGATAACCACCTTCATCAAAGTGGCCGGATACAAAATTAACTCAAAAAAATCAGTAGCCCTCCTGTATACAAAAGACAAAAGGGCTGAGAAAAAAATTAGAGATCAAAGACTTTAACATAAAACCAGACACATTAAATCGGCTAGAAAAAAAAGTGGGGAATACCCTAGAACTCATTGGTACAGGAGAAAACTTCCTGAACAGAACACCAACAGCACAGGCTGTAAGAGCAACAATCAATAAATGGGACCTCATGAAATTTAAAAGCTTCTGTAAAGCAAAGGACACAGTCATCAAAACAAAGCGACTGCCTACAGATTGGGAAAGAATCATCACCAACCCTTTATCTGACAGAGGACTCATATCCAATATATATAAAGAACTAAAAAAGCTGAAAAGCAACAAACCAAGTAATCCACTTTAAAAATGGGGAACAGAGCTAAAGAGAGAATTCTCTATAGAGGAATATCGAATGGCAGAGAAGCAGTTAAAGAAATGTTCAACCTCATTAGCCATTACGGAAATGCAAATCAAAACAACTCTGAGATTTCACCTTACACCCATCAGAATGGCCAAGATGAAAAACTCAAGGGACAACACATGCTGGAGAGGTTGTGGAGAAAGGGGAACCCTCCTCCACTGCTGGTGGGAATGTAAACTTGTACAACCACTCTGGAAATCAATCTGGCACTTTCTTAGACAACTAGGAATAGCGCTTCCTCAAGATCCAGCCATACCACTCCTAGGCATATAACCAAAAGAGGCTCAAGTACACAAAAAGGACATTTGCTCAACCATGTTTGTAGCAGCTTTATTTGTAATATCCAGAAGCTGGAAACAACCCAGATGCCCCTCAACTGAAGAATGGATGCAGAAACTGTGGTACATCTATACAATGGAGTATTACTCAGCAATGAAAAATAAGGAAATCATGAAATTTGCAGGTAAATGGTGGGACCTGGAAAGGATCATCCTGAGTGAGTTGTCCCAGAAGCAAAAAGACACGCATGGTATATACTCACTCATATAAACATACAATATAGAATAAACCCACTAAAATCTGTACATGTAAACAAACTAAGCAAAAGAGAGGACCCTAACTAAAATATTCAATCCCCATCCTGAAAGGCAAAGAGGATGGACATCAGAAGAAAAAGAAAATAGGAAACAACCTCGGAACCTGCTACAGAAGGCCTCTGAAAGCCAGAAGTTAACAGGAAACAACCTTGAAACCTGCCACAGAGGGCCTCTGAAAGCTTCTGCAGTATAGACTGTCAAAGCAGATGCTGAGCCTGATGGCCAACTGATGGGCAGAGTGAATGGAATTTTATGTAAGAAGTGGGAAATAGTAAGAGCTAGAGGGGACGGGAACTCCACAAGGAGAGCAACAGAACAAGATAATTTGAACACAGGGAACTTCCCAGAGACTCATACTCCAACCAAGGACTCTTCGTGGAGATGACCTGGAACCCCTGCACAGGTGTAGCCCATGGCAGTTCAGTGTCCTAGTGGTTTACATAGTAATGGGAAGAGGGACTGCCTCTGACATAATCTGATTGGCCTGCTCGTTGATCACCTCCTCCTGAGGGGGGAGCAGCCTTACCAGGCCACAGTAGAGGACAATGCAGCCACTTTTGATGAGAACTGATAGACTAAGATCAGAAAAAATAGGAGAACCTCCCCTATCAGTGGACTTGGGGAGTGGCATGCATGCAGAAAGGGGAGGGAGGGTGGGATCAAGAGGGGAGGAGGGAGGGGCTTATGGGGGGATACAAAATGAATAAAGTGTAATTAATAAAAAATTTAAAAAAAGAAACACATTTATGTAGAGATGTACTCTTTGCACACTTAAAATCCCATAAAAAAAAACACACACACACAAAACTGGAAGCCATAAAATACACATGAAGTACGTGTATAGGAAGAGAAAAATGGGGATGGGGGGCAGGGAAGAGAGCAATGACATGACATTATGAGACAAGGAACCTCCAAAGTTGCCACTGAGCTCATTTTCTCTTAGCCATCTATACCTGGGCTTGCAGCCACCCTTAAGAGAGAGTAGTTTGTTTCCCCAGTGAAACTGCCATGGAGAAAACTAAATTTCCATTTGCAAGTGGTTGTCAATTGGAGACAGCATCTGAGTTGAGGATGGGAGACTCTTCTGTTTTCAGCTAGGGTCACATCTGGTGCAGACCCCACCGGTCCCTGTGTGCTACATCAGTCTCTAAGTTCATATGTGTGTTGGTCCTGATGTGTTTACAAGGCCGTGTTTCCTTGGTGTTCTCTGTCTCCTCTGGTTCATATATTAGTTCTGCCTCCTCTTCCTCAGGGCTTCCTGAGCCCCTGAGCCCCGTTTAGAGCTGAATGTTCCTGGGTCTCACAGTCTGTGCACATTGTCTGGCTGTGGGTCTCTGTATTTGTTCCCATCTGCTGCAAGAGAAAGTTTCTCTGATGATGGCTGAGAAAAACACTGATATGTGAATATAGCAGAATATCATTAGGAATTATTTTGTTGCTACGTTTCTTTAGTAGAACAGTAGTATTTTGTTTTACCTTAAGACTATGCCATATCTGGTCTCAGATTCTTGATCAACTGAACAGCATCCAGTATGGCTTTCATCTCATGGAGTATGCCTGAAGTAAAATCAGATATTGTGGTTGCTACCAAAAGCTAAAATTGTACTGGCCTATTTTGCAGCAGGACACCATTTTAAATCAAAGGGCTTGCAGCTGGGCTGGTGTTTATGTTTCTCCTTTGGTAGCATGCAGAGTACTTCCACCAAGAACACTTGCTGGTGCTCTAAGTAGGCACCAGCTGGCTTCTTCATAATCTATGACTTGTGTAGGTATTGTCATCAGCAATAGGGTCTTACCATCAGTTCCTGGAGCATAAGCTGTAGCTCTGGCAACAGCCTGGATTGTTTGGAGGTTCCCATGTAACCCCTTTGGCCAACAACTCACTTAGATGTTAACCAGCACTGAAAGCGTCATTTGGTGAAAAGAGATGTCCCAAAGGGGCTCTCTCTCCTCCAGTACTTGGCCATTTCATTTAGATTACCTTCATATATATATATATGTATATATATATATATATATATATATATATATATATATATATATATAGGAAGCTTCTACTGTTTGAAATTTCCATGTTAACCCACAAGTGGCTCTTAATTTAGATGTCTTTCCTCTTTGTGCCTTTTTCCCTCCCCTTCCTGCTTGATACTCTCATTCTAGCCATGCCTGCCCCCAACATGTTCACATAACTGTCTATCCTATTTCTCTTTCCTAGGAAGATCTATCCACACCCTCCTCCAGTCCTTTATTCTATATGCTACCTCCACATTCTGTGGATTGAAGCTTTTCTTATCATTGACTTCACAGCTTATATTCCCATATAAGCAAATACATATCATATTTGTTTTTGTTTTGTTTTTGAGATCTTGGTGACCTCAAAGTAATACTCCATTGTGTAAATGTACCCCATTTCTTTATCTATTCATCTGTTGACAGTTATCAAGGTTGTAGCCAATTTCTGGCTATTATGAATAAAGCAGCTATGAATGTTCTTAAGCAAGTGTCTCTGTAGTAGGATGAAGCATCCTTGGGTATATGCCTAAGAGTGACATAGCTCGATCATGAGGTAGAGACCCATCAATTTGAAGGACCACCATACTGATTTTCATAGTGACTGCACAAGTCTGCAGTCCCAAGAACAAGGGATGAGTGGTCCCCTTACTCCAAATGCTTATGACCTAGCATTTTATTTTTTAATAGATTCTAGCCATCCTGGTACATGTTAAGATAAAAATCTCAAAGTAGTTTTGATTAGCATATGATGACTAAAGTTGCTGAACATTTCTTTAATTTTTTTTAAATTTTATTTTCTTTTATTAATTACACTTTATTCATTTTGTATCCCCCCATAAGCCCCTTCCTCTTCCCCTCCTGGTCCCATCCTCCCTCCCCCTTCTTCATGCATGCCCCTCCCCAAGTCCACTGATAAGGGAGGTCCTCCTCTCCTTCCTTCTGATCTTAGTCTATCAGATCTCATCAGGACTGGCTGCATTGTCATCTTCTGTGGCCTGGTAAGGCTGCTCCCCTCTCAGGGGGAGGTGATCAAAGAGCAGGCCAGTCAGATTATGTCAGAGGCAGTCCCTCTTCCCATTACTATGTAACCCACTTGGACACTAAACTGCCATGGGCTACATCTGTGCAGGGGTTCTAGGTTATCTCCATGCCTGGTACTTGGTTGGAATATGAGTCTCTGGAAAGACCCCTGTGTTCAAATTTTCTGGTTCTGTTGCTCTCCTTGTGGGGTTCCTGTCCTCTCCAGATCTTACTATTTCCCACTTCTTACATAAGATTCCATGCACTCTGCCCAACAGTTGGCCATAAGTTTTAGCATCTGCTTTGATAGTCTGCAGGGCAGAGCCTTTCAAAGGCCCTCTGTGGCAGGTTTCTATGTTGTTTCCTGTTTTCTTCTTTTTCTGTTGTCCATCCTCTTTGCCTTTCAGGATGAGGATTGAGCATTTTAGTCAGGGTCCTCTCTCTTGATTAGTTTATTTAGATGTACAGATTTTAGTAGGTTTATCCTTTGTTATGTGTATATATGAGTGAGTATATACCGTGTGTGTCTTTCTGCTTCTGGGACAGCTCACTCAGGATGATCCTTTCCAGGTCCCACCATTCACCTGCAAATTTCATTATTTTTTCATTTTTCATTGCATGGTAATATTCCATTGTGTAGATGTAGCACAATTTCTGTATCCATTCTTCAGTTGAGGGGCATCTGGGCTGTTTCCAGCTTCTGAATATTACAAATAAAGCAGCTACAAACATGGTTGAGCAAATGTCCTATTTGTGTACTTGAGCCTCTTTTGGGTATATGCCTAGGAGTGGTATGGCTGGATCATGAGGAAGCACTATTCCTGGTTGTCTGAGAAAGCGCCACATTGATTTTCAGAGTGTTTGTACCAGTTTACATTCCCACCAGCAGTGGAGGAGGGTTCCCCTTTCTCCACAGCCTCTCCAGCATGTGTTGTCCCTTGAGTTTTTCATCTTGGCCATTCTGATGGGTGTAAGGTGAAATCTCTGGGTCGTTTTGATTTGCATTTCCCTGATGGCTAATGAGGTTGAGCATTTCTTTAAGTGTTTCTCTTCCATTCGATATTCCTCTACAGAGAGTTCTCTATTTAGCTCTGTTCCCCATTTTTTAATTGGATTACTTGGTTTGTTGCTTTTCAGCTTCTTTAGTTTTTTATATATTCTGGATATTAGCCCTCTGTCAGATATAGGGTTGGTAAAGATTCTTTCCCAGTATGTAGACTGTCATTTTTTGTTTTAATCACGGTGACCTTTGCTTTACAGAAGCTTTTCAGTTTCATGAGGTCCCATTTATTGATTTTTGCTCTTAGAGCCTGTGCTGTTGGTGTTCTGTTCAAGAAGTTCTCTCTTGTACCATTGAGTTCTAGGGTATTCCCCACTTTTTCTTCTAACCAATTTAATGTGTCTGGTTTTATGTTAAAGTCTTTGATCCACTTGGACTTCAGTTTTGTGCAGGGTGATAAGTATGGATCTATTTGCATTTTTCTACATGTAGACATCCAGTTAGACCAGCACCATTTGTTGAAGATGCTATCTTTTTTCCATTGTATGGTTTTGGCATCTTTGTCAAAGATCAGGCATCCGTAAGTGTGTGGGTTTATTTCTGGGTCTTCTGTTAGGTTCCATTGATCCACCATTCTGTTTCTATGCCAGTACCATGCAGTTTGTATAACTGTTGCTCTATAGTACAACTTAATATCAGGGATGGAGATACATCCAGAAGATCTTTTATTGTAGAGGATTGTTTTAGCAATTCTGGGTTTCTTGTTATTCCATATGAAGTTCAGAATTTTTCTTTCCAGGTCTGTAAAGAATTGTGTTGGTAATTTGATGGGAATTGCATTGAATCTGTAGATTGCTTTTGGTTAGATGGCCATTTTTACTATGTCAATTCTGCCAAGCCATGAGCATGGGAGATCTTTCCATCTTCTGATATCTTCTTCAATTTATTTTTTCAAAGACTTCTAGTTTTATTCATACAGGTCTTCCACTTTCTTGGTTAGAGTCATCTCATGATATTTAATATTATTTGTGGTTATTGTGAAGGATGTTGTTTCTCTGATTTCTTTCACAGCCCCCTTTTCATTTGTATATAGAAGGGCTACTGTTTTGTTTGTTTGTTTGTTTGTTTTAGGTAATCTTGTATCCAGCCACTTCACTGAAGTTGTTGATTAGCTGTAGGAGTTCCCTGGTAGAATTTTATAGATAACATCATCTACAAATAATGATGATGCTATCTACAAATAATGATACTCTGACTTCTTCATTTCTAATTTGTATCCCGTCAATCTCCTTTAGTATTACCCTAGCTAAGACTTAGTTTCCTATATAGAAAAGATATGAGAAAAGTGAACAACCTTGCCTTGTTCCTGATATTAGTGACATTTCTTTGAGTTCCTCCATTTAAGTTGATGTTATCTATGGGCTTGTTTATCATGGGGTTTCCTTTGTAATGTTGAGATATGCCTTTTGTATTCTTATCACTCCACAACTTCACTCCACAAGCCTCACCAACAGAATACAAGAGTTGAAAGAGAGAATCTTAGGCATTGAAGACACAATAGAAGAAATGGATACCTCAGTCAAAGAAAATTATATATTAAAAAATCCAGGCACAGTAATTCAAAGAAATCTGGGACACTATGAAATGACTAAATCCATGAATAATAGGAACAGAGGAAGAAAAAGAAACCCAGGCCAAAGCCCCAGAAAATATATTCAACAAAACCATAGAAGAAACTTTCTCTAACCTAAGGAAGGTGGTGTCTATCAAGGTACAAGAAACATACAAAACACTAAATAGATTGGACCAGAAAAGAAATTCCACTTAGTTACATAATAATCCTAACACTAAATGTACAGAACAAAGAAAGAATATTTAAAGCTGCAAGGAGAAAACACTAAGTAACATATAGAGACAGACATATTTGAATAACATCTAGCTTCTCAATGGAGACTCTCTCTAAATGTCAGAGAGACCTAGACAGATGTTCTACAAACTCTAAGAGACCACAAGTGCAAGCCCAGACTACTATACTCATCAAAACTGTCAATCAATATAGACAGAGGAGGAAAAAAGACATTTCATAATGAAACCAAATTTAGGCAGCATCTATTTACAATTCAAGCTCTATAGAAAGTTCTAGGAGGAAAACTTTAACCTGAAGAAGATAAGCAAGTCCAAGAAATAGAAGGAATAATATTTTTTTTCATCATGATATCAATGACTGAAGCAATCCCAGATTTTGCTCCTTAATAATACAGTCCAGAACAAGGGGCAGGCTTTCTCCCTAAATTTTCTAAATTTTCCATGAAGAAGTAAACACCACTTTTGTAAATCTCCAATAGGAACCCGTCTACATTTCATTGACTATGGTCAAGCACTCATATGTAAACCAGTGACTACAGCATGGAAAATCAAATATCCAAGCTGACCTGATTTGGTCAAGTCACAAGGCTACTACCAACCAATAAAAATAATTGAGGTCATCAAAGCAATATGAGTGCATATTTGCCAGAGGAATGTACATTAATTTTTTTTTAAAAGTTAACCTAATGCTCTATAGACAGTAAAGCTGATGCCCTAAAAGAGGCTGAAGCTGTAGGAAATAATCTAGCGTATCAGAAGCATCACATTCTAGTAATAGCTATGTTCACCACACTAGTTTAACAGTGATCCAGTCAACTTGCTGGTAGGTATCCTGTAGTTAACAAACTATAGGCTCTAGTTTGGCCAGGAGAAATGCCTCCAATTGAGCAAGTTCGCAGAGCAGAAACGTCTGTGCGTTAAATATGGCCTAGCACTTGTTTCTTTATACCTATGAGCCAAAAACAATTTTCACATATTTAGAAGTTTAAAACACACAAAAAATTGCTATGACTTAAAAATATGAAATTTAAGTGTGGATAAATAATCTGGAAATGGCAATACAGTCACACTTGTTTTCTCATTTGTCAGCATATTGCCTGTGTCTGTATATGAAATATTTACTATGTGGAAAGTTTTGTTAGCCCCTGTGACAGAGTGCTAGGGCTCCAATTGTCATTCTCAACTCACAGAATTGTTTTAGCTGGATACTTGTTAGAAGTGCTAAGTCTTTGAATCAGAAACATTAGAAATGGATTTTCTGGCTGGATTTTAGGGAACAAGAGCATAGAGATGTTAAGAAGAAAAATTTGAGGGGAATTTTGTATCTTCTGATTCAATAGTAATATAGTGTAATCTTATATCTTCTGATTCAAGAGAATTTAGCAACAAAATAACTATAGTAATAACTAGACCTCTGTGGTGTACTCAATGTGTTACAAATATGTTCTTTTGTTTATGATGTTGTTAAACTATCACAATAGTTTACCAAGTAGATAACTTTATCACCATAATTTCACAGCTAAGCAAAGCAAAACACCACAAGCTTGAGTCAGTAGTCACAAAGGTAGTAAGTACTAGCTCCAGGTTAGGAACAAGATAGCTTGAAACTAAGGTCAGAACTTTACGTGTCAGATTCAGGCCTGTGGGTTAGATTCATAAAATGCTGCTGAGAAAGAAAGAGAGAGAGAGAAAGAAAGAAAAAGGAAGGAAGGAAGAAAGAAAGAAAGAAAGAAAGAAAGAAAGGAAGGAAGGAAGGAAGGAAGGAAGGAAGGAAGGAAGGAAGGAAGAAAGAAAGAAAGAAAGAAAGAAAGAAAGAAAGAAAGAAAGAAAGAAAGAAAGAAGGAAAGAAAGAAAGAGAAAGAAAGAAGGAAAGAAACAAAGAAAACCACACATGAATTCCATTTGTGTTGAAATTGGGGAGATTTGGTTATATAAAGAGGTACTTGTAAGTCCTTTATTTTCTTCTCTAGTTTCACCTTTACCAAACTTGTGGTCTTTCCCTCTAGAAGAGCTGCAAATAGGGGGAGAAGACCATCATCCATTGTGGTCGGCAGCTCTGCCTCCAATTTCATTATTTTTGAATACTTCCCATAAATTTAAATTCTTTAATTCTTCTTTAATTTTCAGACTCAGTGAAAAATTGTGGATCTCTTATTACCCTCCATTTGAACATCACTAATCCAAATATTGGAGATTCGAAACATTCCACAATTTGAAAATTTGAAAAATTTTAAATGCCAATATGAAGCCACAAGTGATGTGATGGCTCACAGCCAGAAGCATGTTCATAAAACCATTGCACAAAATTATCCCTAAGCTTTCTATGGAGGGCATATAAGGAGAAGTACATTCCATGTGTAGACTTGGAAGCATGTGTATGCAACAATACTGAAATGAGAATACCAGCATTCTGAAATGCTGCTGCTCTCCGCCTTTCGGATGAGGGATACTCCCCTTGCAGTTACCTGTAACTACTAACAAAGCAGCAGTGTGTTTGTTGTTTTCTACATAATTTCACTAGTAGTTTACATTTTCCACAACACTGAAAGCTTCCATTTCCTTGCTGTGAGTCCTGAGCAGAAAGGGTGTGCCAAGAACACGCTCGGTTTGGGAGGTGGTAGACAGGAGTAATCTAACATAATGCTTGGAATTGTAAAAGCATGAGAGAAAGCAAAACAGACTTGGTACAGCAGGACATCAACTTCTACAAAAGACACCAAACACCAGTGATCTGACCTGTCTGTGTTAGAAAAGCAAACCACGGGGAGTTGTGAGACACTTGAAAGGTACAATTTGTATCTTGAACAATGTTTTCCATATGGGTGCATATGTCACCATAGGCTTCCCAGAATGCCAGTCCACTGCACAGTGAAATGCAGACTTCAGACTTCAGTCCTGGAGTGTTGGGAATTATTTCCCTGCACACCTTAATACTGAATGGGAAAGAGCCTAAAAAAGTGATATGTTATGTTACATATAAAAGAGAAATTTATTAAGAATCATCATTGATTTCTAAAGAATAAAGATATTCAGAGTTATTTTGGGAACACATTATTGAATTAATTGGCATGTTACCATTGCATTGTTCTGTTAGAATGTTAATAAGTCACACACAGGCACCTTATGACTCACTTGCGAGGTGTACTTTGTGAGACCCCTATTTTATGATTTCAAATAATATAGTATACATAGGAGTATGTTGCCTTCTTATTTGTATGTTTACCATATACCTTGATATGTGAAGTGTTATAAAGTGGAAAAGGCACTTATACATCTGGAACACATAGGATAGGATTGTGTACAGCTTTTTTTTTTCCTTGAATTAACAGCAAGATAAAAATGAAAAGCAACAAAAATTTTTTTCAGTTAATTCTTTCACTATTATAAAGTAATTGACCTGGAAAATCAAGGGCAAGTTAGACAAAATTCTGCTCTGTGTTACCAAATTTCTGATCCTATTAATTAATTAGCATTGTTATGGCCTTTTCCATAAAAGAATTGGTCAGCAGTTAGTATCAGAAAGACAGCTTATCCCATAATTCCATCGAATTCTAAGGCCTAAGTGACATTTTTCAGAGAGTCACTGAAATCTACTACCTTAAAACCATAATGGTGCTGATTCTCAGGATTCTGTATTTATCACTGCACATGTCTGGTTTACTTAGGGAAAAGGCGTCTGGGACTTCCTTTTGCTAATTGTTTAGTGCTGGTTCTTAACTTCTGAAAGAATATATTTTGTTATTTCGTTTCTCTATAGTCTTTATTTTCATTTGGAAGTATTCTGGGGGGAGGGGCAGGGTAAGAAATGATAAAGGGAGAGTATAAACACTTGGGAAAATAAATAGCATAATTACATTTGACTCCAAAATATGTCAAGGCTTGTTTTTTCCCAGTTCTGCTTCACCCTGATGACTGATAGCTGAAGTGTTGGGTTTTATTGAGTGAAATTGACCTCCATGCAGATTAAAGCCACAGTCACACCCATACATGCAGACAAAGAAAGGGTCTCCTTTCCTTTCGTAACTTACACAGGCCCATAATGAGCACATTTTGTAGTCAGAGAGCAAAGAAAATGAAGATGAGAGAAGATGTTTTGAAGATTTTGGAAGAAGGGAGGGAAATCACAATTACACAGCAAATCCCTTTACATCGTTTCCTAAGTGACAGAAAAAAACAACACTATTTAAAGGTCATATTGGCTTGTTAGAGTGGCTTCCAGAAAATAAATTATCTGTGTGGAAATATATGGATGTCTTTTAGCAACCACTTTTCCACGAAGATCAAAGGAACTATCCTTAAAATGTGATTAACATTGGTCACCAGTGATGGATACTGGCTGCGAAGACTTTCAAGGTGGAGAGGTCCTTTGTATACAGGCTGAAGCTTTTCCTAGGACTTCTAAGACATTGACACCACAGAATATTTTTGTTTTACTTTCAATAATATATATGTAAATTTCTTTTTTAAGTTTTTAAATTTAATTTAATTTTTTACTTATTACAACTTATTCACTTTGTATCCCAGTGTTAGTACACTCCCTCAACCTCTCCAAATGCCCCATGGAGGGTATGTAGGTTTCTAAATCATACATTTTTCTTTTATTGTCTGAGTGTTTTGTACATGCATATAGTGTGTTTTGATCAAATTCACCCTATTTCCTCCCTCCAAGTAATTTCTCAAACATCTTTATTTAATATTCTGTAAAAATAAATGCCCATTAAATAACCATTTGAGACCTTCCTAACTTTAAAAAAAATGTCTAATTACAAGAAAATTTGTTTTAAAGCCAAAATAGATTTTGTGACTTTAACCGCACATTGCCAAACTGTACCCGAAGCTGTGAAAGGAAGGACTGTATTCATCATGCTGTCATATAAAATGAATTTTAACCCCTTAGAATGACAACAAACCCAAACCCAGATTGTTATAAACAGAAACCAGGAAGGCTGTTGGAAAGGAAACTGCGACCCATTTCCAACAGAAACAAGGCCCAGCAACAATGCCCTAAAGAGCGAAGTCTGATGCTGCGAGCTCAGAAGTAACCTAGGAGGGGCTGGGTGTTGCTGAACATGGAGCAGGGCAAGCTGTGCTGCCTGTCACCCAGCCCCATCTCAAGCAGCTATTGATTCTTCTGTGTTTGCAATCGCCAGTGTTCGTTTGGCTCCTGGAACCACCCTGCAATCTCCCAGGAAATGTGGCTTGCTTACTTATTTACTTTCTTTTTTTCCATTTATTTTTAAATATTAGTTATAGTTTATTAATTTTGTATCCCAACTATATCCTGCTCCCTCATTCCCTCCCAATCCCACCCAACCTCCCTCATCTCCTCCCTGCCCCTTTCCAAGTGCACTGATAGGGGAGGTCCTCCTCCCTTTCCATCTGACCCTGGTTTATCAAGTATCTTCAGGACTGGCTGCATAGTCCTCTTCTGTGACCTAGTAGGGCTGCTCCTCCCTGGGGGGGGGGGAGGTGTGTCAAAGAGCCCGCCATTGAGTTCATGTCAGAAATAGTCTCTGTCCCTCTTACTAGGGTACCCACTTGGATACTGAATTACCATCAGCTACATCTGAGCAGGGGTTCTAGGTTATATCCATACATGGTCCTTGTTTGGAGAAACAGTCTCATAAAAGACCCTTGTGCTCAGATATATTTGGTCCTTGTGGAGCTCCTGTTCTCTCCAGGTCATATTAACTCCTCCTTCTTTCCTATGATTCCCTGCACTACACCGAAGGTCCGATCATGAGTCTTAGTATCTTCTTTGATACACTGCTAGGTAGAGTCGATACCACTCCTAGGCATATATCCAAAAGACACTCAAGCACACAACAAGGACATTTGCTCAACCATGGTTGTAGCAGCTTTATTCGTAATAGCCAGAAACTGGAAACAACCCAGATGTCCCTCAGTTGAGGAATGGATACAGAAATTGTGGTACTTTTACACAGTGGAATACTACTCAGCAATTAAATACAAGGAAATCATGAATTTTGCAGGCAGATGGTAGGAACTAGAGAAGATCATCCCGAGTGAGGTATTCCAAAAGCAGAAAGACATACATGGTATATACTCACTTATACAAACCTATAAGATAGGATAAACATGCTAAAATCTATACACCTAAAGAAGATAAACAAGAAAGAAGACCCGAGGTAAGATGATCAATCCTCACTTAGGAAGAAAAATGGTATGGACATTGGATGTAGGAGAAAACAAGCAACAGGACAAGAGCCTACCATAGAGGGCCTCTGAAAGACTCTACTTATTTACTTTCTATTTCACTTATTTTTTGTTTTTTAGATTATAATTTCAAAATTTTATCCTTTCCTTTCTTCCCTCCAGGCCCTTCCATACACCACCCATTGCTCCCTTTAATTTTTTTTTTTATTAATTGCTGGTACGTTCTGCATGCTTATGTATAGGCATATGATGTGTGTGTGTATATATTCCCAAATACATAAATACAATCTGCTCAATCTATATGCTATTAGTATGTATGTTTTCAGGGATGACCATTTAGTATTAGATAACCAATTGGTGTATTTTTCCCTGGAGAAGACCATTTCTCCACTTTTCAGCATTCCTTAGTTTTCTATGGGTCTTTGTACAGGGTTGAGACATCCTGAGCTTTCCTTTGTCTGCTTTAGCATGTCTATTGTGTTTTGTTCAGTTCACGTTGGTGAGGCTTTAGGAGTATAGCTTTTGGTATTGCTAGGATCATAGTCTCACATCAAATACCCCATTCCCCTGGCTCTTACAAAAATTCCATCCCCTTTCTAAAGAATGAGTTGTTTTGTAGATGTATCCATTGAGATTGAGCTACACAGCCCTGCATTTTGATTGATTTTGGCTTTTTGCAAAGATCTATATCTACTGCAAAGGCAAGTTTCTTTGACAAGGGGTAAGGACTGCACCTATCTGTGAGCATACAGAGAAATATTTAGAATGTTGTTAGGAATTGAGATGGTTTAGTAAAGCAGGGTTTGTAGGACCTTTTCCAAGATACATGACTTCATTAACCCTGGGTAGTTGGCTAGGTTTCTAGTTGTTGAGCAGGTCTTAGGTTCAATTAGAGAACTGTTCGTTACTCCCAAGGTATGTGCGCCACTGTTGCACCCTTGGGGTTTTCATGCATCCTTGTTGTTCAGAGGTGTCATAGTTGGGTGGGGCTGTTGCTTGCTTACCAATGTTGGAAGCTTGCATGGCACTTTCTGGTGCCATGAAAACTAATCCTTAGGAAGAAGGTATTTAGGTGGTTCTAGCTCACGGGCCTCGGGCCCTGTGTCTGAACCACACAGTGTAATCGGTAATAGGGAATTAACTTCCATCTCTGGGGAACAAAGAGCAAGAGCAAGATCTTGCAAAGTTTTAGGGAGTCTCTTGAACAAGTCTAACCAGAGTTATTTATTTTTTATTAGAAAATACATCAAGGTTTCTTGTTTTTAATTGGTGAGTAGTATTCCATTGTGTAAACCTACCACAATTTCTGTATCCATGCCTCCGTTGATGAACATCTGGGTTGTTTCCAGTTTCTGGCTATTATGAATAAAGCTGCTACAAACATGGTTGAGCAAATGTCCTTGTTGTGTACCTGAGCATATTTTGGATATATGCCTAGGAGTGGTATAGCTGGATCTTGAGGAAGCACTATTCCTAGTTGTCTGAGAAAGTGCCAGATTGATTTCCAAAGTGGTTGTACAAGTTTACATTCCCACCAGCAATGGAGGAGGGTTCCCTTTTTTTCCACATCCTCTCCAGCATGTGTTGTCACTTGAGTTATTCATCTTAGCCATTCTGATGGGTGTAAGATGAAATTTCAGAGTCATTTTGATTTGCATCTCCCTGATGGCTAGGGATGTTGAGCATCTCTTTAAGTGTTTCTCTGCCATTCTATATTCCTCTACAAAGAATTAAAAACAAGGAAATCATGAAATTTTCAGGCAAATGGTGGGATCTAGAAAAGATCATCCTGAGTGAGATATCCCAGGAGTAGAAAGACACACACGGTATATACTCACTAATAAGTGGGTACTAGACCTATAAGACAGAATAAACATAGTAAAATCTGTACACCTAAAGAAGACAAACAAGAAAGAGGACCCAGGGTAAGATGATCAATCCTCACTTAGAAAGACAAATGGGATGGACAGTGGAAGTAGGAGGAAACAAGTAACAGGCCAGGAGCCTACCACAGAGGGCCTCTGAGATACTCTACCTAGCAGTGTATCAAAGCAGATGCTGAGACTCATAACCAAACCTTGGACAGAGTTCAGGGAACCATATTAAAGAAGGGGAGTTAGTATGACCTGGAGAGGACAGGAACTCCACAAGGACCAAATATATCTGGACAGAGGGGTCTTTTATGAGACCGTTTCTCCAACCAAGCACCATGTATGGCTATAACCTAGAACCCCTGCTCAGATGTAGCCGATGGTAGCTCAGTACCCAAGTGGGTACCTTAGTAAGGGGAACAGGGACTGTTTATGACATGAACTCAGTGGCTGGGTCTTTATCCCCCCCTGAGGGAGGAGCTGCTTTGATGGGCCACAGAGGAGGACATGGCAGTCAGTCCTGAAGATACCTGATAAGCTAGGGTCAGATGGAAGGGGAGGAGGACCTCCCCTAGCAGTGGACTTGGAAAGGAGCAGGGAGGAGATGAGGGAAGGATTGGGAGGGAATGAGAGAGGGGGTTATGGTTGGGATACAAAGTAAATAATCTGTGATTAATGTAAAAAATTATATATAAAAATACATCAATTTGTAGATACTGAGAATTGAGGTTCACTCAGAAGCCCCCCTAGAAGCAAGAATTCCTATCATGTTCTGCTTATGATAGATTCATCACTAGGTAAATCATCTCATATATCTGCTTGGGTGCCATTGGCTCAATTCTTAAATAGTGTTAATGCTGCAGAATAGTTCCTGATAGTAGCTTGCTTAGAGAGCTGTGTGTCTTCACTGTTTCAGCTATTACCACTCCTGCCTTCTCTGGGATGTGGCTGGGTGCCCAAGGAATGAATTCACCAGCTACCGCCTGGTAGAGGAGGAGACTCAAACAGTGGCACTTGGCAGCAACCTCCCCTCCTGCAGCTGTTGAATGCTAAATTAATTATCTCTGATGTGTTTCTTCAGCTGTGCTAGACAGGACTGGCCTAGCACAGCAAGAGGCTCTCTAGTCCTTTAACACTGCACTTGAATGTCAGAGCTATAATAAAGGGGACAGAGTGAAGGGACTTTTTCCCAGGACACATACTGATGCTGAAATGCCCTTGATGTATTTCCTGCTGTTCATGTGCATGAAGGCATATTCGGAGATCCTCATTGTAAACCTAATGTGGCAGTTCTTAAAAGCTTACTCAATTTTGCACAGGTGTATGAGGTGAGCAAATAGAGCCTTCGAGGAAAAGAAGCACTGTTCAGATGGAGCCACAACAGAGCCTCTGTAAGGCTGAGCAGTTACAGATGAGCACAGTAGGAGACTGTACAGTAAAAAGATGGAAGTAACTTTTCTGCCTTCTGCTAAGAGAAACAACAAAGACTGGATCATCTGTGATTCACCAACCTGGCATTAGTTGTTATATAACAATTCAGAAATGTACTCTTGGTGGGTGTGTCTGGTAAGCACAGCAATTTTGAGAGGCAGAGAAGGCCACAGAAAGAGCCTCAATATTAATGCTCCCCTCAGTCCTGAGTGACTGACTGCATGGCTATAGACAATGTGGCTTTTCTGTTTCTCTTACCCCATTTGGATCCTCACTGCGTAATTATGTGGAATGCTGACCCTGGCTATATCCTACAATTTTAGAATGAATCTTCTATACTTTCATCATTGTATACATAATCAACATATCAATAATAATGAAATAGATTTATGCATCCTCATAGCCACACATTCCCTACTCACTCCTACTTATTAGAGAGAAGCAAATTCCACACTGAGGTTTTCCCCACTGTAGTCTGAGATTAAGAAAAAAACAAAAACAAAAACAAAAATATGACTTATTTCTGGTTTAGGGATCTCTCTAAAAGACATGTGAGTAAATGCTGACAGTAAGGACTCGCAATTGAAGGACTTTGTTTTTCTTCGCTTTAGAAATGTAAAATTTTAGGTTAATGTTTCTCTTCGCCTTCTTAAGATGGTGCAGTTCATAAAACAAGTCTTTGTTGAAAATTAAAAATGTCCCCCATTTCCCTCAGAAACCAGCTGGAACCTATCCTGCTTTGGTCCTTTCCAGTGAGATATTTATTGCTCGTGAAGGAAGACCTTCATTCGTTATTCTTGTGGGCTGTCTGACGGTTGTAGACCAGACAACTAAGTCACTAACATTTCATTTTTTCTGCCAATTGCTCTGTTGTAATCTGAATACTAATTTTGACTCTTTTAAAAGTGGTTCCATAGCCAGTTATGGTGGAATACATATAGTGTATACAGGGTAATAGCCTATGGGAAACAGAGGCAGGAAGATAGTCAAAATTTGAAGACAGTCTTGTTGGAATAGCAGGTTCCAAAGCAATTGGAGCTATATAGAGATCCTTTCATTAGAAAGGAGGGGGAAAAGAAAAAGGAGGAAAAGAAAGAAGAAGAGCAAAGAAGGAGGAGGACAGAAAGGAAGGGGAGGGGAGGGAAAAGGATAGGAAGGCAGGGGAGAGGAGGAGAGGAAGGGTCAATTCAGATGGAATTTGAAAGAAGCATCACACCTTCAAGGAAAATGCATTCCCGTGTCCCATACGTGCACACTGTTAAAAGGGTTCTATATTATACTGTTTGGTTTAATGTTCTGTGTTGAGGGTTGGTTTGTTGTTATATATTCTGATGCTAACTATTGACCCCCAAGGTCTGGTTGCTGTCCAAAAGGGCAGACACTCAAGTACCCCAAAATGATGTTTGTTACTTATTCCTGTTTGACCAATAAAATGGGTGGAAGTGACTAAGGTTCAAAGGCTTTGGGGACAGAAGGATCTTGGGAAGGAGAAAGTACATGAGGAAGAAGGAAGGAGGAAGCCACAGTGGGTTGGTGTGGAAAGGAACCATGTGGACCAGAAGGAAGGACTCAGAGAATTTAATGGAAAGGAGCAACCAAGATAAAGAATAAGCAAGTATTTGTGAAATTATGGATGGGAGGTCACCTGGGATGGGGCTGGAATGTAAAGGTAGGTTCGAGTGTTAATATCTGCTCTGCTCCAAATGACGCTATTCAAAAATTTAGCAGGTGTCTGTGTCTTATTGATTACAAAGGTGGGTTCAATAATACTGCCATAATAATTATAGGTGGTATGATTATGTCTAATAATAAACATTATTAGACCTTACCATTAAACTACAGCAACACCAATCAGACATGCTTTAAGAGGAACTCTTCAACATTCATTTTTTTAAATGTGATCTGTAAGAAATAAAGGAAAATCAAGAATGCCTGTTGTCTATGCCAGTGGCTTCCCTTGATAATACAGGTTATCTCAGAGAAATTGCCTTAATATAACACAACTTCAGTATCATGTAGTATGGCCTATCATTTCTGTGAGAGAATTTGTGCACTTTGGCAAGACCCACCAACTCCTCTGAGCTCCTGAGATACATTTAATTCATCACTGACTAGAAAATATTAATGTGAGCTGCATAAATAATTTACATGGCACATGGCTGTCATTAGCCGCATAATAAATAAAAAGAAAATTAAATGAAAAAAATGCTATTTCAAATATATAAGCATCTCAACAGATGAGCAATGTATTAATGAGATGTATTTTTGTCTTCGGATCTCGTTAATACTTTCTACTTACAGCACATCTTTTAAATTTTTTCTGTATTATTATTATGATTTATTACAATTTATTCACTTTTATCCTGGCTGTAGCCCTTTCCACATCTCCTCATGGTCCCACTCTCCCTCCTTATCTCCCCCATGTTCCTTCCCTATTTCACTGATAGGGGAGGTCCTCCTCCCCTTCTATCTGAGCCTGGACTATCAGGTCTCACCACGACTGTCTGGAGCCTCTTTCTCTGTGGCCTACTAAGGCCACCTCTCCAGGGGGAGGTGATCAAAGAGCAGTCAACCAAGTTCATGCCAGAGACTGCTCCTGCTCCGGTTACTAGGGAACCCACATGGAGACTGAGCTGCCCATCGGCTGGCTACATCTGAGCAGGGGGTCTAGGTCCTACCCATGCATGGTCCTTGGTTGATTCATCACTTTCTTCAGGTCCCCTGAGCCCAGATTTTTTGGCTTTGTTGGTCTCTTTGAGGAGCTCCTGTCCCCTCCATGTCTTTCTATCTCCCCCTTCTTCCATAAGATTTCCTGCACTCTCCCCAAAGTTTAACTATGAGTCTTAGCATTTGCTTTGATACCCTGATGAGTAGAGTCTTTCAGAGGCCCTCTGTGGTAGGCTTCTGTCCTGTTCACTGTCTTCTTCTACTTCCAATGTCTATCCTGTTTGCACTTCGCCATTAATGCAAGGAAATTAGGCTCACATGTGATTAATAGCTACAATACTGACAAAGGCAGGCTTGTTTTCTTGCTTTGAACAACTGCAAGCAATGGAACTTTAGATATCAAGATTTGGTACTTTCCCAAACTAGAAGTATCACCTTATTTTTTATTTCCACCACTTTTTCCTTAAAGACATTATTAGCAATGTATTTCTTAGATGCACAGAGCCATGTAATGATTCATTTCTTTTTATTTGGGTTTATTCTAATAATATTTATTTTAAAAACAGATGCACATTTATAGAAAAAATCCTGACAGTATAGAATTCCATACATTTAGAGCCTGGTTAATATATTAATATGATGTATTGGCCACACTTAATGAACCATCACTGATACATTGATATTAAATAAATTCTATCTTTTATTCACATTAAATTATGTTTTTCCTAATGCCCTTTTTCTGTTTCAGAATCTTATCCAAGACACATCACAGCTAGTACTAGGGCTCTTGCTCTCCTGTTTCAGTTTCTCAGATGTTTCTACTTCTAATAACCTTAGCAGTTTGAAATCTTTGTAGCATTCTCAATTACAGTTGGTTAATTATGTTTTTATAATTGTTTGTAGGAGTCCAAGTTTGAGAAGGAAGGTCTCGGATATGATCTCCCATTTATGTCACATAATACTAATACTAGGTACTTTCTGTGAGTTAACCCTTCTAACCTAGTTGTGCTACTATTTGTCAGATCTCCAAATTCTAAAACCACTCCTTCCTTTGCTTTACTCTTTGAAAGGAAGTTTTTATATATAGGACACATGCTTTGAGGGCAGAGAAGCTACATAAATAACTTATTTATGAAAAAGAAGGTTATTAATATTTTATTCCACATTTATACTGAAAATAATTTTTCATAAAATATTTTCTGATTGCAGTTTCCCTTCCTTCATCAAACCGTAGATCCACCCCACTTCCCTACACTTTTTTTTCTCTGTTTTTAGGAAACAGGCAAATAAAACAGCAAACAAACCAGAAACAGGAATAAAAATAAACAAAAAGACACATGAAGCAAATACACATGCACATAAAAAATACAAAATCAGAAATCATAATATATAATCAAAAGACATGTAAGGTTAAAAAAATAGCCAGACAAAAAAATTTGAACAAAAAACTGACAAAATGCCGTTGAGTATGTTCTGTGCTGGTCATCCACTCCTGGGCATGGGGACTGCCATTAGGGGTGATTTGTGTACCCAGTGAAATTCCATTGGGAAAAGCTAGGTTTTCATCTATGAGAGGTTGACACTTGGAGATAGCTTCTGGATTAGTAATAGAGGCCTGTGTCTAGCACCCTCCCAGTGCGGGAGCCCCTTCCGGCTTAGACCTGTATGTGCCACAGTCTCTGAGTTCATATGTCCCTCTGTCCTCTCCTGTCTGGAGAATGCTGCTTTCCTGGTATATTCCGTCCCCGCTGGCTCTTACAGTCTTTGTGCTTCTTCTTCTCCGTAGCTCCCTGAGCCCTAAGAGGAAGGGGTTTGATATGGAAACATCTCATTTAAGATTGAGTTTTCCAAGGTCTTTCCATCTTAACATTATTCAGCTGTGGGTCTCTGTATTTCTCATCTCCTGTAGGATGCTTCTCTCATGCTGGATGAGTGAGGCACTGATACATGAGTATGGCAGAATTCCATTAGGAGTCGTCTTATTGTTGTTTCTTTATCAGAACAAGTGTATTTGTTTTTCTCTAGGTCCATGGCCTGTATAGTCTCAAGTTCTTGGTCACCTGAGCAGTGTCTGGCATGGGTTTTGTTTCCTGGAGTAGGTCTTAAATCTATTTAGATAGTAGATGGTTAACTCCCAAAACTTTTGCACCATTATTGGCCAGCATATTAAGAATGTAGATGGAAGAATTGTAGCAAGATTGGTGCTTACTTTTCTTCTCTGGTAATGTGGTGGGTGCCTTCTAGTACCATGAACACTAGTTAGTAGGGGTGAAGGCTCCAGTTAAGCATCAACACGGCTTCTCAATGCTCAAGGAGATATACAGGTATTGTATTCAGTCATAGGGTCCATCTATTGCTGTCCAGCAATATTGGTTGTACATGTTTAGGCTCATTACTATTTATTTTATACTTTATATTACAATCAAAATGAACTTTGTTCTGTTGCTCCCCTATTGGCCATTGGATATGTCATTTGCTTCTTTTCTATTTGCCATGTCTTTGTTACTGAAGTTCTTCCAGACACATTTTTATTTATGTTTGAAATTTCCTTTATTTTCTGGAACTGTAAGATGCTCCCAGCTCATTTTTGTAAGATTCCTGACCTGCACTCAGAATCAGGAATGTAGGTTCTTTTATCCTTTCATCGATGAGGTGTGTGTGTGCATGTGTGTGTGCATGTGAGTGTATGTATGAAAACAAGATTGGGCAACTATTTATTCTTTTGTGATTTTTTTTTTATAAATTCTTGCACAAACTGAGCAATACCATCTTGAACGTCTTCCCCATGACAGACCTATGTGTGGTTTAAGAAAAAGAGACAGAGTATCTGAAATCTTTAGCAATAACATGTTACCATGTTATTCTCATCACTAGTAATTCAGGCAAAAAAAAAAAATGAATCCATTGACAAAGTAAGTCAACCTTGTTTTTCTGTTAGTTAAGTATGAAAGAGAATAAATTATAGGATATTAATTTATACTATATTATTATTATGAGACACTTGAATAAGCTACCTAATTGAAATAAAAAATGTATTAATCCAAAGGAAGATGAAAGCCTGTAACTGGAAAAGGGATTAAGATTATGTAATAATGCTAGTGTTCACTAAGTTAAAAGGCCTTGGAAGGCTATATTTATAGACTTTCTACATATACACCATACAAATGTTTCTTAAACTATTGGTCTGATCAAAGAGCAGACAACTGAGTTCATGGTAGAGGCAGTCCCTGCTCCCCTCACAGATATCCACATGGAGACTGAGCCATCAATTGACCACATCTGAGCAGGGGGTCTAAGTCCTCTCCATGCATGGTCCTTGGTTGGTGCATCAATCTCAGAGAACCCCCTGGCCTCAGATCTTCTAGCTTTATTGGTCTCTTTGTGGGGTTCCTGTCTCCTCCATCCCTTTCTATCCCCATCCCTCTCTTCTTCCATAAGACTTCCTGCGCTCTGTGAGTAGTTTGGCCACTCGCCCCTGATGAGGCAACCTTTCCAGGCCACAGAGGAAGAGGATCCAAGCAGTCCTGATGAGACTTAACAAGCTATGGGTAGATGGCAATGGTGGAGAACTCCCCCTTCAGGGGAAGGGATGGGGGGAAGAGGGATAGAAGGTGAGACTGGGGGGAGTTGAGGGAGGGGGCTTCAATCAGATATATAATGAATAAATTGTGAAGAAAAACTTAAAAATTAAAATAAAAAAATCTATTGGTCTGAATTGTAATTAATTTCTAAATGTCATTGCTAAACATTATAATAAGCATTCAGTCTGAGGATATTCAAATTATTCAAAAAAATGAGTACTACAGAAAATTGGTCTGTTTTGAACAGAAGCTTATATGGAATAATACTTATTCTGGTCTATTTGATTGTAAATCCAATTATGATGCTTCTCTCTTGCCTTGGTCCCACAAGGTCATTAATGAAGACTTCTTTTTGTCAAAGAAAGAGAAGTAATTATTGCTTAAGACAAAGCTAGACTGTGCCAAGCAAGGATTTCACTGAAAAGTTCCACCACAATTGATCTTAGAACAGTGAAAGAGGCATTCTTTTCAAGTATAGACAAACTAATACAAAACAACTCTGGTTTACATTTTTATTCCTCTGCTTTTAATTTAGTAGGGCAATGATCACATTGGACCCTGGCTTCTGCTTACTAGGTGAGTCACTCCCTCTGGCTACCCCAGAATCTTCTGCAGCCTGCTGCTCTTTGTACTCCTGTAGTTATTTCTTGGTCCAATATATAACAAATTGATAAAAACTAGACACTTCTATTTCCTTTAGAATTGAAATTGAATCTATATTTTACTCGGAACATAATTCAGAGTTCACAATAAGGTCTAAGTTACAGTACAAGACCTTTTACTATAATAATTAAGTGTTTATATGCAATGATCTTAAGTGCTTTGACAAAGTCTAAATACTTCCATATTCCTGCCAAGATCTTTTCATAATATTGGCTTTAATATTATGAATATTAATATTATTAAGGTTATCTTAACCTTGTTGATTAAAACTATTTAGACTATTTGCAAAGTATTTATTATTATACACATTACTGTTAAATGTAATTATTAAAATACAAATATATAAAATAGTCTTGGTCCAAACAAGTGATTTCTGGATAAGATTATTTTTAAAGACTATTGATAATAAACTCTAAAAACCTTATCTTGAATATTTAGACAATGTTATGTTATGCCTTGGGAATTTTATACAGCACTTTACTTCCTGGAGTATTATGAAAACTACAGTTGGAGCTGAAATATATTAGGCATTCCGATGCTAACTGAATTCTCTCTCTCTCTATTATTTATTTATTTTTTATTTATTTATTTATTTATATAGAAAACTTTTACCTTGAGTCAGTTATAACTGATTTTAGAATGAAAATAAAAATCTGTGCTTCCTGTGTAGTATTTCAGAACTCTTATAGTGATCTCCTTATCTCTTCCATTCCTCCCCTCCTTTCTTCTTTCAGCCACGGTAAGAAAGAAGAGTGTGAAGCTGATTTCAAATTGTATGCTAAGATCAGCTGAGTTCAAGCCACATGGCAGGATCAGTTTGATGCTTGCTTATGGCTGCTGCTCGAGCATTCTTTCAGTACAAATGTATCCTTTTCTCATGCTAGAAATCTTAATAGTTAGCCACATTTTTACTATCAAAAATACTGTTCTGTGGGAGATGATAGAAAGAAAACCCTTTCATCTTACCCACCTACTTGCAGAACATTATTTTTCTCCTTTGAAAGAAACCTCCCAAGAAGATTTTCCTGAGCCCCTGCTGTGTCTGAAGCACAGTCATTGACCCAGGACTCAGCATTGGAGGGTGACCCCTGAAAGGTCACAGGGCAGCCACCCCCACAAACGCTCTCACTTCACAGCCTCCTCTGGCTTATGTCAC
The DNA here is from genome assembly GCF_907164565.1 of Psammomys obesus. Classification (NCBI taxonomy): domain Eukaryota; kingdom Metazoa; phylum Chordata; class Mammalia; order Rodentia; family Muridae; genus Psammomys; species Psammomys obesus. The sequence continues at coordinate 31,398,132 of NW_026596069.1, forward strand.
CTCCCTCTGCTCCCCATGAAATGAGACATTTAAATTGCAACACACAGCAGCTGCCATTTGACCTCCTCTCAGAATTTGTGTTTGGGAGAGGGTTCTGAGTGGCTGGTTCACTCCAGAAAGCTATTATAGACCGTGCAGTTGAGGCATATGGCCCATGCTAAAAAAGGAAACATCCCTCTTGTTGGCACATGACTTACCACCAGTACAGAACGCTTTACGCTAACGGCATGAAATATTGATTTCTAAGGTCTTGCTTTCTTTAGCAAGGAAATTTTTATTTTTTTATTTTTATTTTCATATTACACTGAAACTCAAGTGGGTTATTTATGATTTTTAATTTTTTTATTTTTCTTTACAATTTATTCATCATATATCCTGATTGAAGTCCCCTCCCCTGACTCCTTCCAGTCCTAACCTCCCTTCCCTGTTTTCCCCTATCCCTTTCCACTAGTCTACTGAAAGGGAAAGTTCTTCTCCTTTGCCATCTACCTATAGTTTATCAAGTCTCATCAGGACTGTCTGGATCCTCTTCCTCTGTGGCTGCATCTCCAGGGCAAGTGATCAAAGAGCAGGCAATCGAGTGATATCTTTATGAATCAAAAACATTCAAAAATTGCTTCACATTAAGCAAGAATAAACAAAAAAAAAAAAGAAATATGAGACGCTAGGAGCCCTTCTTCCTTTTCTCATCTCCTTGGCTGCTGAATTACTGCTCTTTACTTGGTGGTCTGATGATTCATTTCATTTATAATATGAGAAGCTAGCAAAGAGGCTGGACTTGAATGCTTAGATATCTAGGTGACTAAAATCTTGGAGGTGGGTTCTAGGCCCACATGGCTGGGATGTTGGTGTGGCAAAGGGCACACTAGGTTCTTTCTGTGATGCCCACTAGTGTTGTAGAAATGGAGGACATAGAGCAGGACAGACTCAGAGCATCCCATGGCCTCTTGGATGTCAAGTGTTTCATACTCTTTGAAGCTTCTAAAAACCATTCTCTTTTCCTTTAAAAAAAAAATCAGCTATATGGGCTAAAGGGAAAATGAAATGGTTAGTGTTTGCTTACCATGAACGAGGCTTTGGGTTTCACTGGGAGTTCAAAAAAACAATAACAACGGAATTAAATATAAAATTGACTTGGAAAAACAGTCTTAGATTAACAAACTTGGTTATAGTGTGGAAATTGTGGCAGATGTTAGGTTGTAATACTTAACATCTAGCGTTTTAAGTCAGCTTCCCTGTTCTCTTTCTACCTCCCCTCTCTCCCTCTTTCTCTCCTTCTCTCCCTTCCTCCTCCTTTTCCTCCTCTCTGGGCTCCTCTCCTCACCTGCTAATATTGCAGTCTTCACTAACTGATATTTTAATCTTTTATTTTTATTTTTAATATTAGTTACATTTTATCAACTCTGTATCCCACTCCCTCATTCCCTCCAAATCCCACCCTCCCTCCCTCATCTCCTCCCTTTCCAAGTCCACTGATAAGAGAGGACCTCCTCCCCTTTCATCTGATCCTGTTTTATCAGGTATCTTCAGGATTGGCTGCAAAGTCCTCCTCTGTGGCCTAGCAGGACTGCTCTTCCCTTGGGAGGTGGGGAGGTCAAACAGCCTGCCATTGAGTTCCTGTCAGAAATAGTCCCTGTTCCCCTTACTAGGGGCAAAACCAATTGGTTACTGAGCTACCACGGGCTACATCCGAGCAGAGGTTCTAGGTTATATCCATACATGGTCCTTGGTGGAGTATCAGTCTCATAAAAGACCCCTGTGCCCAGATATATTTGGTCCTTGTGGAGCTCCTATCTTCTCCACATCATACTAACCCCCCCTTCTTCCATATGATTCCCTGTACTTTGCCAAAGGTTTGGTTATGAGTCTTAGTATCTGCTTTGATACAGGTAGAGTCTTTCAGAGGCCCTCTGCGGTAGGCTCCTGTCCTGTTACTTGTTTTCTCCTATGTCCAATGCCCATCCCATTTGTCTTTCTAGGTGAGGACTGATCATCTTATTATTAAATTATTTCATAAGTTATTTCAAATTATTTCATAAGTTATTCTTTCTTGTTTATCTTCTTTAGGTGTATAGATTTCATTATGTTTATCATATCTTATAGGTCCATATAAGTATATACCATGTGTGTCTTTCTCCTCCTGGGATACCTCATTCAGAGTGATCTTTTCTAGATCCGACCATTTGCTGCAAATTTCATGATTTCCTCGTTTTTAATTGCTGAGTAGTATTCCATTGTGTAAAAATAGCACAATTTCTGTATCCATTCCTCCGTTGATGGACATCTGGGTTGTTTCCAGGTTCTGGCTATTACAAATATTACAAATAAAAGCTGCTACAAAGATGGTTGAGCAAATGTCTTGCTCAAGTTCACTAACTGATTAAGGAAAAATTGTAAGACATTTGATTGACAATCAAGAAAGGATATGAAAACTTGTACCCAAGGGCAATGAAAAATAGAAATGTCACTGGAATGCAATGAAAATACGTGCAAAGCAGACTGCTATAGAAATGAAGTAGAAAGCTGAGCAGTTCTGCTTGACTTGAAGACTTCCTTATTTTGGCTGACAGTTACTCTCCTCCCCAACAGGCTGGGTGTTTGGTCTTTGTTTACTACCAGCAATCTTGAGGAACTTACTCTGTCTTACTCAAATTTCTCATTTGTTAGTTGGAACAAGAACATATGTCTAGCCCAGAGGTTTGTTTTAGTTGCCAAAAATAAGAGGTGTAGCATAGTTTTGGTTTGGCCATAGCATTTCTGAGTACTGGTTGACAAGAAACTGTTTTGTTTTTTGTGGCTATCACTTATTGACTAATATGACTCATCACAAATTTTGATTATAAACAAACTCATCACTGAAACACTTCTTACTTAAAAAGTATTAATTAAAATTGAAGACAAGTTAACTAATACATGAATGAATGATTCTAACCCAATTCTTCATGACACCTGACATCAGACATTTATGACTGATCATTTTGTTTTGTGTCCTGCTGAGATTAGCTGAGATTGCCAGTCTCACTGCATTTTGAGTTCTTTTTAAACTTTAAGAAATTATTTCATAATTTTCTCCATTTGTATAATGACCTTTAGTCATTTTTAAATGCCCATTTCCCACTCTCACCTTTTTCTCTCTCACTGGAACCCTCTTCTCAAGACCTCTTTCTACTTTGATGCCTTTTTGTGATGAGTCCATGAAGTTTAATAATTTTCTTACCCTATTGATGGTGTTGCACTATTTAGAGGAATAAGGGCAACTTATCAATGGCTATAACATTACTGGAAATGAGAGAGCCCAACAACTACCTGTTATCAATTGTCCCTCAGAGAAGCATTGGGACTCTTGGATCCTTGCCCTTCACAAGGAAATAGTATTGGGCCCAGTTTTGTAACAGGCTTGTACAGGGAGCTCATGAGTGAAACGGTGGTGTCCTGCCCAGAAGACAACTGTCCTCTAGACAGCTCCTCATCTTAAGCTTCTTATTAACTGTCCACTGGTAGTTTCAGCTGGAACTCAGTTTTGTGCAGGCTGAGAGATAAAGATTTAGAGTCATTCTTTCACATGTAGATATTCAATTTGGCCAGCACGGTGTTTCTCAAAGGTGTATTTTTGATTCTTTGTAAAAACAAACAAAAAATCAAAGGTGGCTGGCAGTATGTGAACTTCTATCTGGTCTTCTTTTTTCTCTTTAGTTGACCTATTATATACTTTTGAGCCAGTACCATGCTGTTCTTATGACCACGGCTCTGATTGTAACTTGAAAACAGATTATTTTGATACTTCCAGCAGTGCTCTTATTGGTCAGGGTCTTTTCACTATCTTAGGTGTTATGCATCTCCGTGCAATTAAAAAAATACTTTTATTAATTCTTTGAGAATTTCACACAATGTATTTTAATCATATTCACTTTCCTCCCCCCTTACAACTGCTTCCAGACCTACCAACGCCTCAATTCACCCGAATTTATTTTTTTTCTCTCTGTGCCTCTGTGCTTCTGTCTCTTTCCTTTTCAAATCCATCATATCCAGTTTGGGTTGCTCAACTTTTCTTGGATATGAGGCACACCCGGAAGTGAGGGGTCCCTAAAGGAAACTGTCCTTCTCCCAGAAGCTATCAAATACCAAGAGCTCTTCTGTTAAGGATGAGAGAGATTTCATGTCTACCTCCATGCTAGGATTTTGTCTGGATTGAGTTTGCACAAGTCTTTGTGCTTGCTGTCACAATAACTATATGTTCATAAGTGCAACTACCCTGTTGCATACTGAAAATATTGTTTTCTTGAAGTCATTCACCATCTCCGGTTCTTACAATTTTTCTATCACTTCTTCTAAGAAGATCGGTGAGTTGAGGAAAAGTGTAGTATTGGGGTCCATTTAGGAATGAGCACTCAGAAGTCTCTTATTCTCTGTGTATGGACTAGCCATGGGTCTCTTTGTTAGCTGACATCTACTTTGAGGAGCAATATCTCTGATAAAGGTTGAGTTACCATGGCATAGGGATACAGCATTAGAGTTCTAGGTGTGGATTCCAGCTCTTTCTTGGAGCTGTTCTTAAATCTAATCAGAGAGGGCTGGTTACTCCCATAACATTACACCACTGGCTATATTTTGTCAGGTAGTTTGTTACTGTAGCACACAGGCTTCACAGCTGGGACACACTGATGATTTCTTCTGCCTTCTATTAACATAAGTAGAACTTTCTAGTACCATGAAAGCTATCCAGCAGCATGAAGCTTTCCAGTCAGTACCCACTGATTTTTAAGATTTTTTTCTCTTTCTCTAAAGAATTGATTTGACATTTTTATTGAAATTGCACTGAAGTTAAACATTTATTTGGCCTTTTTTATTTCAAAATTGATCTTGTCAAATGACAAGAATAGAAAGCCTTTTCATCTTTCTAGTGTCTTCTTCAGTTTTTTTTTTTCAGTGTTTCCAGGTTTTCATTGTAGAGGTCTTTTATTGTCTTAGTTGGATTTATTTCAACATAATTTTTGAGATAATTGTGAACATAATTATTTCTCTCTTTTTTGTTCTAGCTAGGGCATCAAATGCTATAGTATATGGGAATAGGGCTCCTGAATCCCCTCATCTTGTTTCTCAACTAAATGGTAATACTTTGAGTTTTTCTCGATGTAGCATTATGTTGGTTGTAAGTTTGTCACACACAGCCTTTATGAAGCTATAATATATTCCTTCCACCCCTAGTCTCTCTAGAGATTTTTAGCCTTGAGTGATATTGAGTTTTGTCAAAGGTCTTTCCTGTAACTGTTGGAATGGTTATACAGCTTCTGCTCTTAAAACCATTTGTATGAAGGAAAAAAAATATATATATATGTATATATATGTATGTATGTATATATTGATTTATGTATCTAAATCATTTCATGAGTACAGTGAAGCCAAATTCATTACAGTAAGTTATATTCTAATGTATTCTTGAATTCAGTTTCCAAGTATCTTATTTAGAATAATTTTATCTGTGTTCTATAATTTGCTTATTTTGATGCCTTTTTTTGGGGGGAGGGGCTGGATTTGGGATCAGTATAATACTGGTCCTATAAAAAGAGATAGGAAGTTTTCTTCCTTAAGTTTTAGTGTTTAAATGAAAAATTTAGAACTGAAACTATAGAGCAAAGGCTTTTCTTACCAAAAAGTCTGAAAGTGTTTTCCCATATTAGTCTAACTCAAAAATGAAATTATTCCTCTAATTTTAAGTTGGAGATTAAAATTCATCATGAGGCATTTGCTAAAATTCATATTATACATAAAATATTATATTGCCTAACATTTTTCACTAAAATAAGCAGCTTAACTGTCTTGGTCCTTGATGTTACAATACTGGCATTTAAGGGAAAGTCTGATTTCATTTTGCATTTAAACAATTTATAGAAAATTGGTTGCTATTATAGTTGCTATTTTTAACAGTAGCAAGACAGATAAACAAAAAGGTGCTTTAGAAATGCTTTCTTTAGCCTTCTCCCCGAGGACTAACTCTTACATTGTGGGAAGGTACTCTGCAAGCTTCCCAGGGAGGGCAGCAACCAGCAGTCCTACCCAGCTGTGAGGAGCCACAGCTATGACCTGCGTGGGAAGATGTTCATAAGAATACAAGAGTGGCTCTCATGTCCTGACCATGCCAACTGTTCTCTAACTGGACTCAAGGCCTCTCAACAGGAGGGAAGTCACGTCTGTACTTTAATCCAAGCCTACTACCCTGGGCTAGTGAGTTCACGGGTCAGAGCTAAGAGCCCACTACTGCCACTTTACTAAAGCACCATAATTTCTAATTACATTCTGGATACTTACCCTATACTCACAGGTCAGTGTAGCTCTTCCCTCTCATCACAGACCACTACAGAAAACCACAGTTGTTCAAAATGCAGAGACAATTTGATTATGGGGTACTCAGCCCCAGCTAATACACCAATAACAACTCCTACACCTTAGGCTCATGGAGCTTAGTGGAAAAGGGGGTGCAAAGACTGCACAGGTCAGAAGGCCAGGAAACCTCCTACAAGTTTTGTCTCCTGTTAATCTTCAGTCATGATACCCAACAATATGGCCGTCTAAAAAGATCTGAACAAGTACAGTTACCAACAGACATGTGAATATGTAAAAGAAAGAAAATCTCACAGGACTCCCATCACTAAAAATAAAAAATGAAGAAAGGGAGAAAAAATGGAAAGAAAAGAAAAGAAAAGCTACGGGCAACTAAGTAACTTAAAACAAAAATGGAATGGAAAAAATATTGTTACCTAGACATCAGCCCCTACTTTTTTATCAGATACCCATTTGGTCATCCCTGAAATCACGTAATTACAATAAACAGACTGAGGGAGGTGCCAAGATGGCCGCACAGGGAGAACACCATGTCTGAGAAGCGGGACAACACACTTCTTGCAGCGACCAGCAGACTGAACTCTGGGCCCTAAAACAACAGCGATCGACCGTGTTTCCCAGGTGAGGGGAGGCTCCCACGGCGTGGGAATCGGTCGGGTCCACTCTCGGCTGCCCAGCCAGAACCCGGAAGAGAACCCGGCTAACTCGGGCTTTGGGTCTCCGGGCTGGTGCCGCAGGCCTGCTTGTGCTGATCACTTGCCCAGGCTGATTGGTGGGCACAAGGGTGCCTGAGGCTGAGAGTCCCAGTCACAAAAAAACCCCACGGGGAAGCAAAGTTGCCAGACTGGTCACGGGTCACCCAGTCTTGCCCTGGAAGGTCTCTCGAACCGCAGGTACCCGCCGCCATCACAACTGAGCTCCCGCCGTGCACGGATCACAGCTGTGCAGCTGCGCGCCCAGCTCAATCCAGACTCCCTCTTCGGAGGAGGCAGGAGGCATCCAGCAGAATCTGCCACAGACCACATTGTCTGTACCCCAACCCGAGATCGGGGCTGAGAAAACCCAATCCTTTCAGGCACTCCCCCAAACGCCGCCATCACCCTGCCACAGCAAAGGAGAAGGATAAAGAGGCGCACAGCGGCTTCACAGTGCTGGAACTCCAGTACTGCCGGCGGCTCCTAGCAAACAAACTACAGCTCGGGATCTGGGACTGTGGTCATTCTACACGTCCTGAGATTATCCTGGGTCCAGCGCAATAAGGTCTAGCAGCAAGTTCTATCACCGGCGCCCCCTCCCCCCCTCCCCCTGGCAGTGCTCAGGATCCTACTGAGAAGCCCCAACCCCTGCTGGCACTCCCCTGAGAGCATCTCCATAAGCTTGCCCAAGCAGAGGAGAAGGTCAGAGGGGAAGGACAGACAGGCAGCCTGCTAAGGACACAGCACCCTCTCTCCAGCTCACCCAGCGGCCCCGAGCAGAGAAACCCAAGCTCTGGATCTGAAGACACTCAACCCTACCTGGTACTGTCTTGGGATCAGCAAACATAGATTCTAATGCTAGGCTGCTTCTGGCAGAGAGATCTGGGCCCGGGATCTGGGATTGAGTACAATCATCCTAACTCTTTCCCATGCCAAGCAGGTACCAGTCAACATAACCCCTCCTGGGAGAGGGAAAGGACAAAGAGGCAGCACACAGGAAAGGTGGACACCGAGTCCTGCAGCCACGGGGTCACAGAGCTGACTGTTAGCCTACTCGTGCACTTCCGCAGCAGGACCAAAACAGAGAGTCGTGAGCAAGGGGAATCCCTGTGCATTCCAACTGGTCCTGCAAGAGAGTGAGTGAGCCTTCTAGGGAGAGATTGCCCCAGACCTAGGGCCTCTCCACAGAAGCAACCAGACGAGATCCCTGCCACCCACACCCCTAGTGTGGGCATCATAGGGATTCTGGGGATAACGACCCCAACACTGAAGCCTCTGCCTTGCGGGTCCACCAGGGTAATCCAGGCAAACAATCCCTGGATCTCAGTCAGAACTGCGTAATAGTGGCTTGCAGGCCACTGCAATAGTCAGAGAATACGCACATGCACACTGTGCCCGCTAAAAGCGCACGCGAATAGCGCCAGCATCACATTCTTTACTTAGGCAAAACTGAAAGCACAGTGCACACTCCCAAAGCAGTGAACCTCTCTCATCTTCCTGAAAAAACAGTCCAGAAAACAGACAGAGAGGATCATAGCCCAAACTACAATCTTGAGGAACAACCAGTGAAGATTATAAATAACCAGATGGCTAGAGGCAGACGTAAGAACACTCCCAACAAAAATCAGGACATAATGACCTCGCCAACAACCCCACAAAACAATGTACATTTCAATTCACTAGATACACAAGAAAACGACCTCAAAACTATGTTTCTCCAGCTATTAGAGGCCCATAGAGATGAAATGAACAAAGCCCTTAGAGAAATAACCAAAGAAATCGAGACTAACCAAGAGGAAACAACTCGTGCTCTCAGAGAAATGACCACGAAAATTGAGGTAAACAGAGAAGAAATGCACAAAGCTCTCAAAGAAATGTCCACACAAATGAAGGCAAATAAAGAAGAAATAAACAAAGCTCTCATAGAAATACAGGCAATTAAACCCAAAGAAGTAGAGACACAATTAGTGATACATAGAGAGGAAACAGACAAAAAAATAGAAGCTACTATCATTGAAAAGCAGGAGTCCACAATCAAACAGATGAAGGAAATGGTGCAAGACATGAAAACAGAATTAGAATCAATAAAGAAAACACAAATAGAGAAAAACCAGGAGCTAGAGAACATAGAGAAAAGATCAGGAACTACAAAGGTAAGCGTCACCAACAGAATAAAAGAAATGGAAGAAAGAATCTCAGGAGCCGAAGATACACTTGCGGAAATTGACACGTCTCTCAAAGAAAAAAATAAAATCAGAAAAGTTCCAAACACAAAACATCCAAGAAATCAAGGATACCATGAAAAGACAAAACCTAAGAATAATAGGAGTAGAAGAAAAAGAAGACATCAGGCTCAAAGGTCCGGAAAATATTTTCAAGAAAATTATAGAAGTAAACTTTCCCAACTTAAAGAAGGAGATGGCAATAAACATACAAGAGGCCTACAGAACACCAAGTAGACTAGACCAGAAAAGAAATTCTTCACGTCACATCATAGTCAAAACACTGAACCTACAAAACAAAGAAAAACTTCTAAAAGCAGCAAGAGAAAAAGGCCAAGTAACATATGAAGGTAGACCTATCAGAATCACACCAGATTTCTCAACAGAAACTATGAAAGCCAGAAGGGCCTGGACAGAAATCATACAGTCCTTAAGGGATCACAGATTCCAACCCAGACTACTATACCCAGCAAAACTTTCAATAAACATAGACGGAGAATTCAAGATATTCCAAGACAAAACCAAATTTAAACAATATCTACATAGTAACCCACCTCTACAGAAGTTACTAGAAGGGAAACTTCAAACCAAAGAAAACAACTACATCGAAGGAAACAGAGGAAATAGATAACTACACAACAAAAAAACCAAAAGAAGACAAGCAATGAAACTCAGTGACACCACCAACCCCACATCTAAAGCAAGTAACAATTGTTGGTCACTAGTTTCTATCAACGTCAACGGACTCAACTCCCCAATTAAAAGACACAGACTAACAGAATGGTTGCGGAAACAGGATCCGTCATTCTGTTGCATCCAAGAAACACACCTATGCAACAAAGATAAACACTACCTCAGAGTAAAGGGCTGGAAAAATGTCTTTCAAGCAAATGGTTCCAGAAAACAAGCTGGAGTAGCCATCCTAATATCTAATAAAACAGACTTTCAACCCAAGTTAATCAAAAAAGATAAGGACGGCCACTATATTCTCATCAAAGGAAAAATCCACCAAGAGGACATTACAATTTTGAATATCTATGCCCCAAATACAAGAGCACCTACATTCGTAAATGAAACAATATTAAAGCTTAAATTACACATTGATCCTAAAACCCTAATAGTGGGAGACTTCAACACTCCACTCTCACCAAGGGACAGATCAACTACACAGAAAACAAATAGGGAAATAAAAACACTTACAGAGACCCTAAACCAAATGGACCTAATAGACGTCTACAGATCTTTTCATCCAAACTCAAAAGAGTATACCTTCTTTTCAGCACCGCATGGAACCTTCTCCAAAATAGACCATATAGTTGGTCATAAAGCAAGCCTCAACAGATACAAAAAGATTGAAATAATCCCTTGTATCCTATCTGACCACCATGGACTTAAACTGGACCTCAACAACAACAGAAATAACAAACAGCCTACACGCACATGGAAACTGAACAACTTGTTACTCAACGACAGTTGGATTAAGGAAGAAATAAAGAAAGAAATTAAAGACTTTCTAGAATTCAATGAAAATGACGGCACAACATACCCAAATTTATGGGACACATTGAAAGCAGTGCTCAGGGGAAAATTTATAGCACTAAGTGCCTGCAAGAAGAAATTTGTAACATCACATACAAACAATTTAATGGCCCAACTGAAAACCCTAGAAAAAAAAGAAGCAGATACACCCAAGAGGAGCAGAAGGCTGGAAATAATCAAACTCAGGGCTGAAATCAATCAATTAGAAACAAATAAAACTATTCAAAGAATCAATGAAACAAAAAGCTGGTTCTTTGAGAAAATCAACAAGATAGACAAACCCTTAGCCAAACTAACTAAAAAGCAGAGAGAATCTATCCAAATCAACAAAATCAGAGATGAAACGGGTGAAATAACTACAGACACAGAGGAAATTTAAACAATCATTAGGTCATACTACAAAAGCCTATATGCCACACAATTTGAAAATCTAAATGAAATGGACAATTTTCTTGATAGATTCCATCTACCAAAATTAAGTCAAGATCAGGTAGAAAGACTGAACAGCCCTATATCCCCCAAGGAAATTGAAGCAGTCATTCACAGTCTCCCCTCCAAAAAAAGCCCTGGGCCAGATGGTTTCAGTGCGGAATTCTACCAGACCTTCAAAGAAGTGCTCACACCAATACTCCTCAAACTATTCCACAAAATAGAAACAGAAGGTACATTACTAAACTCATTCTATGAAGCAACAGTCACCCTGATACCTAAACCACACAAAGACCCAACCAAAAAAGAGAACTTCAGACCTATCTCTCTTATGAACATTGACGCAAAAATACTCAATAAAATACTTGCAAACCGGATCCAAGAACACATCAAAGATATCATCCACCATGACCAAGTAGGCTTCATCCCAGGCATGCAAGGGTGGTTCAACATACGGAAATCCATCAATGTAATCCACCACATAAACAAACTGAAGGAGAAAAACCACATGATCATCTCCTTAAATGCTGAAAAAGCATTTGACAAAGTCCAACACCCATTCATGTTTAAAGTCTTGGAGAGATCAGGAATACAAGGCACATATCTAAACATAGTAAAGGCAATATACAGCAAGCCTATAGCCAACATCAAACTCAATGACGGGAAACTTCAATCAATCCCACTGAAATCAGGGACAAGAAAAGGCTGCCCACTCTCTCCATACCTCTTCAACATAGTACTTGAAGTCCTAGCCAGAGCAATAAGACAACTAAAGGAGATCAAGGGGATACAAATCGGAAAGGAAGAGGTCAAAGTGTCACTATTCACAGATGATATGATAGTATATATGAGCGACCCCAAAAATTCAACCAGAGAACTCCTCCAGCTGAAAAATACCTTCAGTAAAGTGGCAGACTAAAAAATCAACTCAAAAAAATCAGAAGCCCTCCTGTATACCGAAGACAAAGGGCCAAGAAAGAAATTAGGGAAACAACACCCTTCACAATAGCCACTAACCACATAAAGTATCTTGGGGTGACACTAACCAAGCAAGTGAAAGACCTGTTTGAGAAAAACTTCAAGTCTCTGAAGAAAGAAATTGAAGAAGATCTCAGAAGATGGAAAGATCTCCCGTGCTCATGGATTGGTAGGATTAACATTGTGAAAATGGCCATCCTGCCAAAAGCAATCTACAGATTCAATGCAATTCCCATCAAAATAGCAACTCAATTCTTTACAGACCTTGAAAAAAAAAGATTCTCAGCTTCATATGGAGAAACAAAAAACCCAGAATCTCCAAAACAATCCTGTACAACAACAGATCATCTGGAGGTATCTCTATCCCCGATCTCAAGTTGTACTACAGAGCAATAGTAATAAAAACTGCATGGTATTGGCATACAAACAGAAAGGAGGATCAATGGAACCGCATAGAAGATCCAGAAATAAAACCACACACCTATGAATACTCGATTTTTGACAAAGAAGCCAAATCCATTCAATGGAAAAAAGACAGCATCTTCAACAAATGGTGCTGGTCCAACTGGATGTCCACATGCAGAAAAATGAAAATAGATCTATATTTATCACCCTGCACAAAACTAAAGTCCAAGTGGATCAAAGACCTCAACATAAAACCAGATACTCTAAATCTGTTAGACGAAAAAGTTGGGAACAGCCTAGAACTCATTGGCACAGGAGACAACTTCCTGAACAGAACACCAACAGCACAGGCTCTAAGAGCAACAATCAATAAATGGGACCTCATGAAACTGAAAATCTTCTGTAAAGCAAAGGACACTGTCATCAAAATAAAACGACTGCCTACAGATTGGGAAAGAATCTTCACTAACCCTTTATCTGACAGAGGACTAATATCGAGTATATACAAAGAACCAAAGAAGCTGAAAACCAAGTAATCCACTTAAAAAATGGGGAACAGAGCTAAACAGAGAATTCTCGACAGAGGAATATCGAATGGCAGAGAAACACTTAAAGAAATGCTCATCCTCATTAGCCATCAGGGAAATGCAAATCAAAACGACCCTGAGATTTCACCTTACACCCATCAGAATGGCCAAGATGAAAAACTCAAGGGACAACACATGCTGGAGAGGTTGTGGAGAAAGGGGAACCCTCCTCCACTGCTGGTGGGAATGTAAACTGATACAACCACTCTGGAAATCTATCTGGCGCTTTCTAAGACAATTAGGAATAATGCTTCCTCAAGACCCAGCTATACCACTGCTAGGTATATACCCAAAGTTTGCTCAAGTACACAAAAGGGATATTTGCTCAACCATGTTTATAGCAGCATTATTTGTAATAGCCAGAACCTGGAAACAACCCAGATGTCCATCAACGGAGGAATGGGTACAGAAATTGTGGTATTTTTACACAATGGAATACTATTCAGCAATCAAAAGGGAGGAAATCATGAAATTTGCAGGAAAATGGTGGGATCTAGAAAAGATCATCCTGAGTGAAATATCCCAGAAGGAGAAAGACAAATATGGTATATACTCACTTATATAGACCTATAAGATATGATAAACATAATGAAATCTATACACCTAAAAAAGATAATCAAGAGAGCAGACATGGGGTAAGATTATCAATCCTCGTTTAGAAAGACAGATGGGATGCCCATTGAACGTATGACAGGAGTCTACTGAGCACATTTGAAAGACTCTAACTAGCAGTGTTTTCAAAGCAAAGACTCATGACCAAACCTTTGGCAGAGTACAGGGAATCATAAGAAAGAAGGAGAGTTAGTTTGATGAGGAAAGGATAGGAGCTCCACAAGGACCAAATCTGGGCACAGGGTCTTTTCTGAGACTGACATGCAACCAAGGACCATGTATGAATGTAACCTAGAACTTCTGCTCAGATGTAGCCTGTGGTAGCTCAGTAACCAATTGGTTTCCCATAGTGAGGGGAACAAGGACTGTTTCTAACAGGAACTCAATGACTGGCTCTTTGGCCTCCCCACCCCCCAAGGGAGGAGCAGTCCTGTTAGGCCACAGAGGAGAGCTTTGCAGCCAGTCCTGAAGATATCTGATAAAACAGGATCAGATGAATGGGGAGAAGGTCCCCCCTATCAGTGGACTTGGCAAGGGGCACGGTGGAGATGAGGGAGGGAGGGAGGGACTGGGAGGGAATGAGGGATCGGGACACGGCTGGGTACAGAATTAATAAAATGTAACTGATAAGAAAAAAAAATTCAAAAAAAAAAAAAACAGACTGAACAAGTTGTGTTTATATATTTGAGTATAAATACAAAACAATAGTAACTAAAGAAAAATGTCCTTGAATTTGGGAGGGAACAAGGAAATATACATGGAAAGGGTTGTAAAGAGGAAAGGGAGAGGGGGAAATTATGTAATTATATTTTAACTTGAAAAAAAATAAAAAATAAACGTTTTTTATATAAAATCACCAGTAATTTACTAACAATAATTTGAATATTACTCTTATACAGTTGACTGACTGAGAAATATTTCTTGACCATGTAGACAGTATATGAATAATGCTTGTTAAATTGTTAAAATCAAGTGGGTGTGGTGGCGCATGCCTTTAATCCCAACACTCAGAGGGTAGAGGCAGATGGGTTGTTGTGAGTTTGAGGCTAGCCTGGTCTACAAAGCAAATCCAGGACAGCCAAGGCTACACAAAGAAATCCTGTCTTGAAAAAACAAAATAAAACAGAACATGTTAAAGGAACTTGAAATATTAAAAAAGCTTATATTTACTTCTCTACAATTTAGTCTTAATATTTTTCTCCATTAACTATCAGATAAAGTGTCTAAAATGAAGATAAGCTTCATATTCTTCTAATGCAATCATATTAACAAACACCATATTTAAAATTCTTTGTACAAAGTAGAATGAATAGCTACTTTTATAAATGAAGTTTCTGTGTGTTTTAAAATAGGAAATGATGTCATAAAAGTCATAAGAACTGTCTGGAAATGTGAGAAATTTTAAACAAGAGATTACTTGTTTTATTAAGTTAATTAACACGCACATTAGTCTTTCTCCTTTGTGAATGGCAGGTCATTGTGCAACTCTGTATAATTCATCTGGCAAATGTTAAACTGTGAGTTCAGAAGTAAATTAACTTGTTGTGTTATCAGTTTTGAGTACTTAATGTTATAAAGCTTAAATTCTAATTGGAAATGTGACACTAACATGCTGTCTTTTGAAATGTTATTGAACTACTTCTTTTATTCATGAAGTAAAACATGAAATAATAATAGAAGTTTTAGGTCTCTTAATCAACAACTATTTGAATTATCATAAATAAAAGGCAACTAGATGTCAAGGCAAAGCCCAAGGAATGAAAAAGATCAGATAAGTAGTTAAAAGTGTCAAATTGCACAAATACATAGAGTTTAGAAGTGGGGATAAATTTTCTCTCACACAACATGTTATCTTGTTTTAATATGATTAAAATTCAACTTTGTGTTTGATGTTGACTTCTTCTCTAAATATTTGAATCTTATCAAGGTTGTGAACTAGTGTAGAAATGAGAGCATGCTCCAAAGAAGAACTCTCAGGAGTCATATCAGTTTGTCCAATCTGCTTGGAGCTAATGAGAGACTCTCTGAGCTTCCCTAGATTACTTCTCATGACTGCCTCAGGGGCTTTCACTGGAGAGGAGGACATCTGCACTCTCAGAGGCTTACACAAGGAGAGGGGGTAACTGGAAAACCCTCCAAGTTATTTACTTTACAATGCTTTCGGTTTGACCTTACTTAAATAGGTCATATCTTTTCTTTATGAAAGCTCAAATGGTTTTTTGTTTGTTTGTTTGTTTGTTTGTTTGTTTGTTTGTTTGTTTTTGTATCCCAGTGGTTTGTAGAAAAAAATGTTTTGGTATTCAAAACTATATTGCTCATTCATCAAACATTGCCTGTTACCTGAGCTGGCAGTAAAACAGTGAATGAAAATCATGAGACACTTGCCTTCTGGGAATGGCTATTTTAGCATTAATTTGACAATAAGTAGTAACAATGTAAGATTCTCAAATATCTCTTATTTTACTAATAGCTGCTTCCTCCTGCTGTGGGACACACATGCTATGGTTAAGCCTGACACTTTATATTTGTATATACTGAACATCACTTAATAAATTCATGTTACTTCAAAAAATGCCAATTCAGTTGATCTATCACAGTGGTTATCAACCTGTGGGGTGCAACTCCTTTGGAACACAGCAGATAGCCTGTGCACTAGGCATTTACACTATAATTCATAATAGTAGCAAAATTAGTTATGAAGTAGGAAAAATAATTTTATGATGGGGGGGCATCACCACAAAATGAGGAGCTATATTAAAGGGTCACACCATTAGGAAAGTTGAGAACCACTGCTCCATCATCGTCTAACAACTGAATGTTAGAAGGAGACATTATTTCTGTCTTCAGGGATAGTATGGGATAATTGCTGTCTTCAGGGATAATAAAAGAGACAGTCTCTGCTATGCACTATTGTTTCTTAACGTGGAACTAACTCTCCCTTTAGACTCCTGTTTTTCCTTATCTGGTAGAACTGTTTGAGAAGGTTGTGGAATCTTTATGAAGTAGGGACTCAGTAGAGGAAGTGGGTCATGGAGAGCAGGCCTTGTGGTTTTATAGCCCAGTCTCATTTCCTGTTTATTCTCTGTGTCCTAGCTGTGGGTGCAAGATGACCAGATGCCTCCTGCTCCTGTCATTATGTCCTGCTGCAATGAAGCACATCCTTTGATCTGTAATCTAAAATACACCTTTTCTGCCTTGAATTCTTTCTTGTCAGATATTTTTGTCAAAGCAATGAGAAGAGCATTTAATACACACACCAGGATGATGAGGGTACTCTACAGAGTTCTAGAAATTCACATATAAGAGAAATCATTTCTGATTGACAGAATCAGGAAAGGTCCCAATCATAAAGGAGCTATAAAACTGAGGCTTATGATTGGTGAGAGTATGAGAATATAGTGGAAGGAGAAAAGAAGTCTCAGCAAAAAAGTAGGAAAGACAAAATATCAAAGGGAGAATAAGCATCAAATGGTATGGTGTATATACATTAAGCTTTTGTCAGGGAAGGCTAAGGAGGAGTAGAAGATTGAAAAAAAGGAAGAAGATTCTTCAAAGCAACTAACAAATGCTCATTGCCAATGACTAGCACAGACTCCTCATCTACTTGGAACTTTCTTTATGGTCATTAATGGATTTTCTTTTGAAATCTAGAGAATCCTATAACTGTCCTGTATCAAATTGCTGATCCTCTAAGTTCAAGCTCAAATTCCCTAAGAATTCCACTTAATCCAAAATGAACATCAGGCATGATATATATTAGGGGTGCAAATTTAACTATAGTTATAAGCATGTTCTTAGTCTGTAATGGAATCTGAGAAAAAACATCTAGAATTTCTTGCCTGATTATGAATGTTGAACTTTTACCAAGTTTAGAAAGGTTTATTTCCAAGGAACCTGCAGTGAGTAGATGTGTCAATCAGAACCAGTTCAGGTGAAGACCTAAAAACATGCATTCAAAAGGACAGACAAATGTGCACCAGATCTTCATAGCTTAAGATGGCAACAATATGAAAGGCGAAGAAGTGCCACTGTCTCAGCCGGAAGCCTGAGCACCTTACTGCTGCCTAGCTTGTCTCCCTTAGCAGCTTTATTATGTTTGATAGTGAGTTAACTGTAGAGTGCCCCGCCTGCCTAAATAAGGAGCTTGAAGAAACAGGGGGGCCAAGGCGACTGACTTACCCTTACTACCCCCCGAAATTGACGACAGATGCAATCACCTACATTTATTTACATGTATGTAAGGGAGAGGAAAAACTTGAATTGCCGAGCCTCCTCTAATTAAATTTTTCCAGGTGGCATTAAATTTCGGTCATGAAATAATTAAACAAAGAAGCCAAAAAGAATAAAACGTTCTATAAAAACAATCTCTGTTTTTTGTTTTGTTTTGTTTTTGTTTTTTTGCAGATTATAAATTCTGCTAGCTTGATTCACTTGTGTGTGTTTTTACTACAGCTCATTTTCCTGAGTGATCTTTAGCTAGTAAAAGATAAAAAACTGTGACTGTGTATATACTTTCACTATAATTTTCTGCTTAAATAAAACTTAAGAAAAATTAAATGTTTCTTCCACTGAGATTTTTTCCCTTTTATTAAAAGAAAAGACCAAAGCTAACAGATTCTCTCTGTGAATGGACTTATGTCGGCTCAGGGTTTAGAACATTAGCTAGAAAGTCCTCTGAAACACGATTCGTTTGTGTATCACATGAACTTAAAACATGTCTGAATTCCATGTCATCCCATCCTTTTGTAGCTCTATAAGAAGTTTTTTAATCCATAAAATGGTGCTAATTTTTTAAAAGCACTTCCTTTAACACAAAAATAAAACCTACAAATGAGAGAAATGTGTTCGATGTTATAAAATAAATGTGAAAATTGAGCATCCAAATGAATTTGCTGTTTAAAGTCTGAGTTTCACACTGAGTGACAGCATCCATTTTCTTGCTCATTTTCACAGTCCAGTAGAAAGAAATACAACTCCCATCCCCCCCACAAGCTGCAGTTATCTGTGTTGTCTCCATAAGGAAGGGAACAATACTCCCTACACATGTTCAAAATCTAAGTTGTTATTCTCAAAGAATTAGAGAACAAAAATTTTAAAACTCTTTCCCGAATGATTTGCCTTGTTTAAACCATTCGGTTGAAGATGAAAATGAAATTTAAAAAGAGGGGGTGGAGAGATAAAGGCCACCTTTCAAAGAAAGATGAAATCATTGATTTTTCTTAAAGTGTTCCACAAGAAAGTGGCAAGATGGAGTGATATATGCACCCCAGGGCTAGCAGCTGGAGGGCAAAAAACACCTTTTATCCATGATTGACAAATAATATATAATGAGGAGGGAGAAGCAATTCAAGGCTTAACCGTGCCCGCTCTCTCTGCTCTTTCAGGGCAGCTGGGTGATGCTGTTCTCACTTGCCAACTTTTGAGGTGCTGCCAGGAAAAGCGACCAGGGTGACAATTGTTTCTCTCCTCCTACAGTCCTCCAAAGCTCTACTAAATATGTGCAGCTTGTTTTTTCAAATAGCGTCCAGCTGCAAGCAATCCACCACTTCTGCTTGGAATGACATGCTGGGGGTGGGGTTCTGGGTATGGCGTGGTTATAACAAGCACAGCAGAGTAAAGCTGAGATCTAAGGTCCTGGAGAGCGGCAGATGTGGCTGGGGAGTGAGTTGGTGGCTGACATTCAAGCGGCTGGGAAAAGAGAGGTGAAAGGATTGGTAGAAAGATGAAATTTGAGCTCCATCACAAGTGAGTTTTCTAAAGTTGTGCCATTCTGTGTGTATTAAAAATAAGTTTTACATTTCGTAAAAGTGAGATGCTTATCGTAAGTAATTTAGAATACAAGTGAGACAAGAAAAACCACTAACCCCCAAATCCAGCGGTAGGTCTTGTTAACATCTTTGCGGTTTTTGTTGTTGTTTCTTTATTTTAGCCAAACGCTATTGCCATCTCCCAGAAACTGTCTACATGCAATGCGCGTCCTGTGCATTTACATCTGCTCCTCAATCTAGGCGATGCTGCACGGGTTCTCTCCTCCCAATTCTTTCATCTCTAATCACAACTTTTCTTTACAAGTTTTCCATCACAAGAAATGGAAATTCTCCTTTTCCGATGTCTCAGGTGAAAACCTTGGGTCCTGATCTGGACTGCAGAGGCAGCTCAGTTTGTAAAGGATCTGCCATTGAAGCATAAGGGCCTGCTCGGATCTCCAGAAGACAGGCAGAAAATGGGCTAGGGAGTGGCTATCTGCACTCCAAGCACTTGAGGGATGGAGAAAGAAGATTCATGGAGCTCTCTAGCCAGTCTAGCCAAACTGATAAACTATGAGTTCAATGAGGGGCTGTTTCCCCCAAACATGACATGGAGAGTTAACGAGGAAGACACCCAAGATCCCAACATCTACTCTGATTTCTACATGGGTGTGCACACGCAAACGCACACGCATGCACACACTTGTGAAGACACACATATACACCTACACAAACGTGTGTGCAACACACACAAACACACACATATTCCCACACTAACATGCATTCGCCTACACAACCATGTAACACACACACACAGACACATCTTGAGTTCATTCTTTACTCCCCTCTCTCACATTCCACTACTAGTGTGTCAATGATACATAGTGATTTTGTGCTACTTACTTGTGCAGAATCCAGATAGTTTTCATCTCCTTCTTTTTAGGCAGGATCCCATTATGTATCGCATACCTACTTCAAAACCACTATGCTCCTGCCTCAACTACCTGAGTGTTAGAATTGTAGAAATATGCTATCATTTTCAGTAATGGCCTCCTACCTGTCCTAACTCATCCCTAACACAAAAGCTAGATTTGAAAAATACAGATTTTATAATTCATTATTTTATACTATGGCTTATATAATAATAATAATTCTTTTCCCATTTTATTCAGAATAAGGCCAGAGGTTATAAAATAGCTTTAAAAAAATTCAAGGTCCTCACAATAAGATACAATTGGTATTTGACTAGAACTACTTTCCATTTTGAAAAATTCCCTTCAGACTGCAAAATCTTTTCTATTTCTGCTCACCCCAAGTGTCAATAGGGCTCCATAATCACTGAGTGCCCAAAGAGCACGTTCACCTTTCCTTTACGTGCGCTTACTGAGGCTGTGCAAACCCTGATGGAGAACTTCTTTGGATCTCTATCCACGCTTCCGTCTTCACTCATATATGCTTCATACTCTGCAACAAGCATGCTGCTTATTGAGCAGGCTAAATTGTTTTTGTCATGAGTTTCTTATTGCAGCTGTTATCATTATTAAAATTAATCTTGGTACTCGGGTGTCAAGTGAATAAAAACTCATAAGATATTTCAGAATAAAATGCCTTACAGATTACATATTGGAAGAATTTACAGTTAAAGGTTATTATTCTTTTCATCAGGAAATTTCTGAAACTCTGATAAAGTTATGTATACTCTCTCAAGTAAAGTATGTATTTGTGTGTATTTCTATGAACACATGTAAACATATACAGTGTTTTTAAAAACTATATGACTCCAATCACATCCTGTGAATCTCGTGCATGCACCTATTAGTTTACTTTGGGTTTGGTATGGAATTCAGGTTGGTTTGTTTCTTTCTTAGCAGTATTTCAGTCAATGTGAGAAAGCTGACAGTAGAGTTAGTCAATCAGTGACAAGAAAATTACTATTCTCAAAACAAAAATGAAAGACCAGTTTTAATCTGAAAACTTGGAGTAGAGATGGCTGGAGTCTGAAACTACATCTTTGGCTAGTCTTCTCATTAGTGGTTTGGGATAATTAGTTAATGGAGTATGTGTCAAATTTTTCAAAAGAGAAATCAGGGAAGAGGAGAACTAGAAGCAAATCTGAGTCACAACATTGGTAGATGAAGTACTGGGCCAGAATAAGTACAGTAAGTTTTTTTTTTTTCTGGTTTATTTTTTTTTTCTTTTTAGTTACATTTTGTTAACTCTGTGTCCCAGCTGTATCCCGCTCCCTCATTCCCTCCCCAACCCCACACTCCCTCCCTGGTCTCCTCCCTGCCCCTTTCCAAGTCC
>NW_026596069.1:31424988-31459253 GCF_907164565.1 Psammomys obesus
ACTTAGTGCTATAAATTTTCCTCTGAGCACTGCTTTCAATGTGTCCCATAAATTTGGGTATGTTGTGCCTTCATTTTCATTGAATTCTAGAAAGTCTTTAATTTCTTTCTTTATTTCTTCCTTGACCCAGCTGTCATTGAGTAGTAAGTTGTTCAGTTTCCATGTGCGTGTCGGCTTTTTGTTGTTTCTGTTGTTGTTGATGTCCAGCTTTAGTCCATGGTGGTCAGATAGTATACAAGGGATTATTTCAATCCTTTTGTATCTGTTGAGGCTTGCTTTGTGACCAACTATATGGTCTATTTTGGAGAAGGTTCCATATGGTGCTGAAAAGAAGGTGTACTCTTTTGAGTTTGGGTGAAAAGATCTGTAGACGTCTATTAGGTCCATTTGATTTAGGGATTCTGTGAGTGCTTTTATTTCCCTATTTGGTGTCTGTCTGGTTGATCTGTCCCTTGATGAGAGTGGGGTGTTGAAGTCTCCCACTATTAAGGTATTAGGATCAATGTATGATTTAAGCTTTAATATTGTTTCATTTACGAATGTAGGTGCTCTTGTATTTGGGGCATAGATATTCAAAATTGTGATGTCCTCTTGTTGGATTTTTCCTTTGATGAGAATATAGTGGCCGTCCTTATCTTTTTTGATTAACTTCGGATGAAAGTCTATTTTATTAGATATTAGAATGGCTACTCCAGCTTGTTTTCTGGAACCATTTGCTTGAAAAACATTTTTCCAGCCCTTTACTCTGAGGTAGTGTTTATCTTTGTTGCATAGGTGTGTTTCTTGGATGCAACAGAATGTTGGGTCCTGTTTCCGTAACCATTCTGTTAGCCTGTGTCTTTTTATTGGTGAGTTGAGTCCATTAATATTGATAGATAATATTGACCAATGCATGTTAGTTCCTTTTGTAATGGAGTCGATGATCTTACCTTGTTTCATTGCTTTTTTTCTTTTCCTTTTTGTTGGGATATTATCTGTATGCCCTGTTTTCTTGGGTGAATTCGTTTTCGTTGGATTGGAGTTTTCCTTCTAGTATCTCCTGTAGGGTTGGTTTGCTGTATAGATATTGCGTAAATTTAGTTTTGTCATGGAATATTTTGTTTTCTCCATCTATGTTGATTGAAAGCTTTGCAGGGTATAGTAGTCTGGGTTGACATTTTTGATCTCTTAGAGTCTCCATGATGCTTGCCCAGGCCCTTCTGGCTTTCATAGTTTCTGATGAGAAGTCTGGTATGATTCTGATAGGTCTACCTTCATATGTTACTTGGCCTTTTTCCCTTGCTGCTTTTAATATCTTTTCTTTGTTCTGTAGATTTAGTGTTTTGACTATGATGTGACGTGATGTGTTTCTTTTCTGGTCTAGTCTATTTGGTGTTCTGTAGGCCTCTTGTATATTTATGGACATCTCTTTCTTTAAGTTGGGAAAATTTTCTTCTATGATTTTCTTGAAAATATTTTCTGGACCTTGGAGCCTGGAGTCTTCTTTTTCATCAATTCCTATTATTCTTAGATTTTGTCTTTTCATAGCATCCTTGATTTCTTGGATATTTTGTGATTGGAATTTTTCTGATTTTACTTTTTCTTTGAGAGAAGTATCAATTTCTGCAAGTGTGTCTTCAGCTCCAGAGATTCTCTCTTCCATCTCTTGTATTCTGTTGGTGATGCTTACTTTTGTGGTTCCTGATCTTTTCTCAAAGTTCTCCAGCTCAAGAGTTTTCTCATTTTGTGTTTTCTTTATTGATTCTAATTCTGTTGTCATGCCTTGCACCATTTCTTCCATGTGTTTGAATTTGGATTCCTGTCTCTCTACGATGGACTCTATTTCTTTGTTCATTTCCTTTTTGTATGCCACTAATTTTTTCTCTACTTGTGCCTCTATTTGTTTGGCTATGTTTGCCTGTGTTTCTTTAAGGGTTTTGTCTATTTCTTCTTTCTTTACCTCCAATTGACTGGCCAACTCTTTGAAAGATTTGTTCATTTCCTCCTTATGAGCCTCAAATAATTGAGCAAGCATGGCTTTAAGGTCATTTTCCTGTGCTTCTGATGAATTGGAATATCCATCGATTTTGGGGTTTGCTGGTGAAGTCATGATGTCCTGATTTATGTTGGAAGTGTTCTTTCGCCTACCCCTGGCCATTGGCTTATCTGAGACCTTCCCTGTTTGTTTTTGGATTCTGCCGATCAGACTGGTACTGTCTCTCTCTCGAGTCTGGAGAATTCTTCAGGAAGTTGAGAGAGGTCCCGTGTCCTTAGCGTGTGCTGAGGACTAGCTGTACCTGTGGGAGGAAAGTACGCAGGCGCAAACAGAGGCAAATGCAAGCGTGCGTGCGTGTGTATATGTGTGTGTATGTGTAAGTGGGCGTGGGCGTGTGTCTCAAGGGACAGAGTGATGTCTAATGTTGAACCTTTGAGTGTGTGGGAGGGGCTCTGCAATGTATATGTCGCAGGCGCTAGTGATGATCGCAGCGCGATTTCTGGCATTAACTGCCTTAACTCCTCAATTAGACCCACAGAGCAGGAACTTCAATGTTCCAAGTGCCCCTCTGTTTCCCAAAGTGGGTATATGGGTGGGAGGGGTTTCGATGCCTGGCTTCTGTTTTAGCAGGACCCAGGATCAGTGGAGCTGCAGATTCTCAAGGGTTCACTCACTTACAGGCAGGTCACTTGGCAGAGAACGGGGTATCTGGGCTCTCTGCTCTCTGGTTTGGCCCTGCTTCTTTGATGTGCTCCGCCAGTTCCGTGCTGTTGTCACTGCCAGGTTATGAGGTCTTGCTGCAGCTGGAGATTTCAGGGTGGTCACGTCAGTGGGAATCGGGGTAACCAGCCTTTCTGTTCTCTGGTTTGGCCCTGGTTAGTCTTAAACTGGAGGGCTGATGTGCCCCGCCAGCTCAGTGCTGCTCCGCCGCCAGGTTAGAAAGTCCCGCTGTAACTGGAGACTGGGTGGCTAGTCCAGATGCTTTTTGGGAAGTCCTGGGGTCTCTTCACTGTGCTCTCCAAGTTTCGGAGGCCCAGGGCCTGGTGTGTCTAGCTTGTATGGTGTTTCTGTCTGGTTTTGGTGAGTATATAGCGTATTCTCTGTCACTGTGGGATTGGGCGGGCCGTACCGTCAGTGATCGCGATCCTGCGGAGCTAGTATGGCATCTAGCAGACTCGGGCCCTGGGAGGATGGTGCAGCTGCCGCGCGAATCTGGGGCTCCAAGACACAGTACTGCTGGCCTTTGCCGATAAAGGGCTTGGGGCTCCGCCTCAGTGGCTGCAGGCCCCAGGCAGTTAGGTCTGCGCTGAGAAAGGCTAGGCCGCTGTGCCTGTGCCGAGGAGGAGGGAGGTCTGGGGGAGGGGAGTGCCGAGAGATCAAAGGATCGTTTCTCACTTTCCCCAAACAAGTCCCTGGGTGACCCGCGACCAAGGTTTTCACCTCCTGCGATGTTCCCTGTTGTTTAGAAAGTCTCTCCGTTGTTTCCCTGGCTTCAGAAGTTCTTCCACTCATCAACTCAGAACTTTATCTCTTCCACAGCTCGGAAACTGTGTGTGCTAGTTGCCATCTTCGTACAGTAAGTTTTAACCATGATCAATATAAAGTTAAAATGTCCAATCACAGAAGCAATGTTAGAAAATATGAACTTAGTGTCTCTACTGACTGTAATCAGAGTATGATTTAACAAGAATTTATAGCTACTGAAATGATTATTTAAGCTTTGACACTACATACATAAAGTTGTATTAACTGAAATACAGTGAAGTTGTTTTCTGGACCACAGTGCCTATGCTAGTGTCCAGTTTTGGATGTAAAAGTTGATGCAGTCTAACAAAACATAGCAGAGTTAACCAGAAAAATGGGGTATTACAAACCAGAAACCAGATCTGTTTTCACTAAATATTATAACCATGATAATATATTTAAATGGAAAGCTAATTTTCTTGCAACATGTATTATTTGATAAATAATAATATATAGGAAGTTTCACAAACAATGATCAATGGACGAATGCCATCCTTTGTCTCCTCATTTTCTTCAGATTACCAGCTACCTTCCTAGAAAAATAACAATGAGAACCACTCATGCTTTCTTCCAGAGAGTTCCTACATATTTGTAAATTTGTTTTTCTTTTTTTAATTGCTTCCTTTGGTACTCTTCTCATTTCAATTTGGGAGGACAACTTTGATTCTCACAGGATGTGAGACTTCATCACGGTGGCAGAAGGCCAGACTGCATAGCTCTGGCATGTGGAGGGACAACTCTGGAAGCCACTTAGGGCCTGTGGGTTTCCAGGTCCCCTGAAAGATCTCTTGCTGTTTCCCTGACCCAGGATTTGAAACATATTAGCAGCTACTAAGAAGACTTTCATACTTTTGAGTTTAATCTGAACATCAGTAAGATTTTGAGTGGTCTCTGTTCATTTATTCCAAGTTCTTTAGAGTTCAAAAATATAGCTAAGGGTGATAAAGTGACCACAGAGTTTGAGTTAATTATTTTAAACAGAGAGTTATTTATATGAGTCCATCGACGTCTATGATAATCTGTAGAATCTTCCCCTACTGGATATGTCCTCTCACTAAACAGGGTCTGAAGAGTTTTGCTTAAGAGTTCCAGTATGTGTCATGTACTTTGGTAATTGCCTTTACCCATATTGGTTCTCTCTTCCAGGACTTGCTCCGTTATTCTTGATTAAGGGCTCTTCAGTTTGCAAAGTTCTTACTCAGTGAGGACAGAACACCTTAGTATCTGGGAAACTCCAGTATTTGACTGCATGTGCTCAGTTCCTTACCAATGTTTTGAGTTGGGCAATTTATTCTCTAGTAATCTTGATTTCTTTGATCATCTTACCCCGGGTCCTCTTTCTTGTTTATCTTCTTTAGGTGCATGTATTTTAGTATGTTTATCCTATCTTATAGGTCTATATAAGTGAGTATATACCATGTGTGTCTTTCTGCTCCTGGGATAACACACTCAGGATGATCTTTTTCTAGATCCTCCCATTTGCCTGCAAATAAAAAGGATCTTCACCAACCCTATACCTGACAGAGGGCTGATATCCAGAATATATAAAGAATTAAAGAAATTAAAAAGCAATAAATCTAGCAATCCAATTAAAAAATGGGGTACAGAGGTAAACAGAGAGTTCTTTGTAGAGGAATATCGAATGGCAGAGAAACACCTAAAGAGATGCTCAATGTCCTTAGCCATCAGAGAGTTGCACATCAAAATGACCTTGAGATTTCATCTGACACTCATCAGAATAGCAAAGGTTAAAAACTCAAGTGACAACACATGCTGGAGATGTTGTCGAGAATTGGGAACCCTCCTCCATTGCTGGTGGGAATGCAAACTTGTACAACCACTTTGGAAATCAATCTGGCACTTTCGCAGACAATTAGGAATAGTGCTTCCTCAAGATCCAGCTACACCACTCCTAGGCAATATCCAAGAGAAGCTCAAGTACATAGGAGACTTTTCAAGAGAAAGAAAAGATCAGGCATTATACTGTTTTCTGAGCCACAGTGCCTGTTCTGTCAGAACTAAAATAACCAATTGATATAAATAGTTATACAATTTTCAACCTTATTTTGGTTTTAGAAAAATATTTAATTGTTTTTTTGTGTCAGCTATTTGGAAGCACTTTTAAAATAAGTCAGCAAATCAAAATAAAACAAGAAGAAAAACAAAAAAATATTTACTATAAATTCTATAAGTTTGTAATACTATAAGTTTATAAATTCATTAATCTCCCATATACCATTTCTAAAAGCCCATGTTTTCCTCTTCCTTTCATTGGAGCTCTGAAAACCCAATCTTTTTCACTTATTAAATATTACAGCAAGCATTAGCAATAGTATATAAATCTTTGTGGAAGGAAAATCTCATTTCCAAGGAAATTCTGTCTGTCTGTCTGTCTGTCTGTCTGTCTGTCTGTCTGTCTGTCTGTTATGGACAGGTTGTCTGAAGTCAAACTGTGGATTACATTAGTTCTGGCATTATGTGAATCTAATGCTGCAGACTCCCGCAAGCCTAATTCCTGATCAGTTCTCAATGGAATTTGGCCTGCTGGAGTCTGCAGTATTAAGACCCCCAAATTTCCAAAAGAAACCTAACATTTTCATTTTCAATGTTAGCTGGTATGATATCTTCTGATTTATGTTTTGCTGGTGGGAATGCAAACTTGTACAACCACTTTGGAAGTCAATCTGGCACTTTCTCAGACAACTAGGAATAGCGCTTCCTCAAGATCCTGCCATACCATTCCTAGACATATATCCAAAAGATGCTCAAGTACGCAACAAAAACATTTGCTCAACCATGTTTGTAGCAGCCTTATTCACAATAGCCAGAACTTGGAAACAACCCAGATGTCCCTCAGTTGAGGAATGGATACAGAAATTGTGGTGCTTTTACACAATGGAATACTACTCAGCAATTAAAAACAAAGAAATCATGAAATTTGCAGGCAAAAGGTGGGACCTTGAAAAGGTCAGATGAAAGGGGAGGAGGTCCTCCCCTATTGGTGGACTTGGAAAGGGGAAGAGAGGAGATGAGGAAGGGAGGGTGAGATTGGGAGGGAATGAGGGAGCAGGATACACCTGGGATACAAAGTTAATAAACTGTAACTAATATTAAAAAATAACAAATTAAAAAAAAGTCAGTCTAAAAAAATTACACTAAAATTAAAAAAAAATAAAACTGTAAAGCAACCTAAAAAAAGAAAGAAAGAAAAGAAATGCCCAATGTCCTTAGTCATCAGGGACATGCAAATCAAAACGACCATGAGATTTCACCTTACACCCATCAAAATGTCTAAGATTAAAAACTCAAGTGAAAACACATGCTGGAGAGGATGTGGAAAAAAAGGGAACCCTCTTCCTTTTCTGGGAGAATGTAAACTTGTACAACCACTTTGGAAATCAATCTGGCACTTTCTCAGACAATTAGGAATAGTGCTTCCTCAAGATCCAGCTATACCACTCCTGGGTATATATCCAAAAGATGCTCAAGTACACAGTAAGGTCATTTGTTCAACCATGTTTGTAGCAACTTTATTCATAACAGCTAGAATCTGGAAACGACCAGATGTCCCTCAATGGAGAAATAGATACAGAAATTGTGGTACATTTACACAATGGAATACTACTCAGCAATTAAAAACAAGGAAATCATGAAATTTCAGGCAAATGGTGAGATCTAGAAAAGATCATCCTGAGTGAGGTATCCCAGAAGCAGAAAGACACATCTGGTATATACTCACTTATAAGTGGATCCTAAATATATAATATAGGATAAACCTACACAAATCTGTATACATAAAGAAACCAAGCAAGAATGAAGACCCTGGGTAGGATGATCAAGCCTCACTCAAAAAGACAAACAGGATGGACATTGGAAGAAGGAGAAAAGAGGAAACAGAACAGGAACCTACCACAAAGGGCCTCTGAAAGACTGTACTTATCAGTGTATCAAAGCAGATGCAGGACTCATAACTAAACTTTGGGCAGAGTGCAGGAAATCTTATGAAAGAAGGGGGAGTTAGTAAGACCTGGAGAGGACAGGAGCTCCACAAGGAGAGCAACAGAACCAAAATATTTGGGCACAGGCGTCTTTTTTGAGACTGATACTCCAACCAAGTACCATTCATGGATATAACCTAGAACCCCTGCTTAGATGTAGCACATGGCAGCTCAGTATGCAAGTGAGTTCCCTAATAAGGGGAACAGAGACTGTCTCTGAAATTAACTCAGTGAGTGGCTCTTTGATCACCTCCCAGCCTTGCCAGGCCACAGAGGAAGACAATGCAGCCAGTCCTGATGAGACCTGATAAGCTATGGTCAGATAGAATGGGAGGAGGACCTCCCCTATCAGTGATTTGGAGAGGGGCTTGGGAGGAAAAGAGGGAGGGGAGCATCAGAATTGGAGGAATGAGGGAATGTGCTACAGCTGGGATACAAAGAGAATAAACTTTGTAATTAATATAAAAAATAAAAAAACAAAAACAAAACAACAACAACAACAAAAAAGAACTCAAGGTGGATAACAGATCTAAAGATAATGCCCAAAACCTTGAGATCTTGTATTTATTCATAAAAGTTTATTAGTGATGACATAAAGATTAAAAGTCTATAAAAAGGTAGTATCCCAGTTTAAAACATGTAAAATGCCCATTCAGTTTTCTCATTTCTAAGAAGTACAGTAGATTTCAATTGGCACTTTTCTGTGTGGATTATTAATGCAGAGTGTGTTAGGCCATTCATTGTTTCTACACCCGAATGAAGAGTGGGCCTATCTTAGTAAATGTAGATATCCTTGAAGTGGAATTATTATGGAGCTTGCAAGTGAAATAAGTAGAAGATGAAATCAAATTTACAGAATCAATTAGAAAAATCCATTAATAAAGATAGCCCATCAAAGTAATTAGGTCAATCTGAGTCTTTCCTATGCTGATATTCTACATGCAGCATTAATGTTTAAAACCATGCAAATGGGTTTTTTTTTCC
This sequence comes from Psammomys obesus, assembly GCF_907164565.1. Lineage (NCBI taxonomy): Eukaryota > Metazoa > Chordata > Mammalia > Rodentia > Muridae > Psammomys > Psammomys obesus. The sequence continues at coordinate 31,433,470 of NW_026596069.1, forward strand.
CTAACATTACTTGCAGTTAGAATCTAATTCCTCAGTCATAGTTACTTAGTGATAGTATTTATTGTATTTTCAGTAACTTGCAAGGGAAGAAACGATCTTAGAAGAAAGATGTGAAAATTATATCATGAGATCATAGAAAAAGATCTGCTGTTAACCACAGAGGTACTAAGCCCCGAAACTCCTGGACACTGTGAAGAGTGGGTAAACAGGATGGTTTAGGTTTTGATTTTATTAGCTGCTCAAAGTCTATTGTAATGGGCACTCAGTTCACATTATTATTACTGCAAAGACAAAATGAGTCAAGAGGGCTAACAACTTGGACTCTCATAGGCACCTCCCAAATGTCTATGTATTTCTTCAATTATTATTTTTACAATATTAATCATTGTCTGAATTTTTCAGAAAGAAGAACTCTGCTTTTAGGATGATCCTTTGAATGAGACATGTTCTGACACTGAGACAGTTAAATCCATTTTCTGGCTTGCACTCAGTTTTTATTCTGGAGCTCATGTATCATAAATTCTGTAGAAAACTAGTTTTGAAATAATCTAAGAATGATTAATTCTGCCTCACAATTGTTACTTGGCCGTTAGTAAAGTCTTTTGAATGTAATTGTAATTCTGGTTTGTTTGTTTTTTAAATCATATTAACTCCAGAATTCTGTATGGATGAGCTATCTACTTTAAAAAGACCCATAACTCATTTGAGCATTGAAATATTTCTTTAAAACAAAACAAATGTTACATTATCAAGTCTTTTCCTTTTCACCACTCTGCCAGGTTAATCATGTGAACTGAAACACGGATAAGGAAACATATCTGGCTTCTATTTCTAAGCTCAACATCAGATGTTGCTTTCAAGATTTGTCTTGCCCCAGCTAGCAAGGAACCATGTCAGCCTAAGAGGGAAAATCATGGTAGGCTACAGTTTTAAATTTTATGTTTTATAATTAAGCCGTGATTATAGGGAACATCTCTAATACATGATCCATAATGACCAAAAAGTCAATCTCAGTAGTAGTCTAATATGCACAATGCCTACGTGTTTTCACTCCTTTAGCCTAGCCAAGAGCTGGAGCCTGAGCACATGCTAGAGCTCGCCATACGCACAGCAGTGCAGAAAGGACTAAGTTTGAAATCACAGAAGTGCTCTGATATCCCTAGCTTCACAATAGGCATTTGTCTTGCAAGATTTTGCAGGGCTTAGAAGTGAGGAGTCAAATATTAAAGCTGGTTATGAGAAAGCTCTAACAGCTCATGCAGTTGGAAAATATTTACCTTATAAATAATTTCCAACTTGTATTCTAAATGTTTTTTCAGAATCTCTTTTAGTTGAAAGATAATGTTAATAGTGGTAGATACAAGTAGGCCATTTATCCCCCAAAAGGATCTACCAACTATTAAATGTCTGAAGCTATATTATCAAGGCGATGGGACTAACCTGTAGCTTAATACCATCACTCGTCCCTTTCAGAGTATGTATTCATCCACTTATTAATATTGGATGTAGTGATTCTGTTTTATCTGAATATAAAAGAGGGAGAGAGAATTATGAAGAGCAGTGTATCTAAACTAAAGCAGCAGCTAGTAACTTGTGAGTTCCACAGTCTGTTGATGACTTAATGTACACCTGGCTGTTTATGACAGCCTTTTTCTAGGGAGACACAATACACAAATATCTACACACCTCACATAGGGATCCCATGACAGACCAAAGTGCATATACCACTGAAGTCCAGCTTGGTGAGCCATCACATTTTATCAGAAATATGGGTGAGGAGTTATATACAGGAGCAGAAATGACTCAAAGCCAGTTTCACCATCAAAGCGCACACTAACACGGTGACAGCTCACAAGGCTGGGAACTTGAAACTCGCTGCAGAGCTTGCAGGCAGCCCAGCAGGCTGGAGAGCACCTTTCCCAAGTGCTCAGTTAACCGGAGACGCTTCCATGCAGTTCAGCTAATGTTTTATTCTTCTAGAGAGTTCTAGTCTTTGCTGCTTTCAGGCTGCCAAGCTGGTTTCTGTTTCTTCCATGTGGGTGGGCTTGTCTGAGAATCTTCTTGCAGCTTGGGTTGTCGGAGAGTGATTCTCAGCCTTTACTATTTATTTGCTCTGGGGAGGGAGGGATGTAGGAGCCCAGGGACTTTGATCAGTTTCAGGGACTTCCTGACACTATCTTGACTTGTTTACTTTCTTTCTTAATGAGCTTCACTGCAGGATGACATTTTAATCTCTGAGAAAACTGCTATACAACCAACATTCTATGATGAGGATATAAGACAAATAAAAAAGTAAGCATGTGGAAACTGGAATATTGCATAATAAAACAGCACTAGACATCTTGCATTACTGCTCATTCATCAGCAGTACTTACTGATCTATCACACACTGGGATCTAGAGATACAGTGCTGACAGCTAAGCAGTGTGTCCACACTGAAGACCCCTGTTCTTCATTGCACGGCTTCACACAGGTGTTCCTCTTGAACATCAGAAGTGGCTGAGCCGGTCATTTCTATCTAGCTTTTCCTTCCAGCACCCACACTTCTCCCTCTGCTTCCTGTGGCCTCGAATACCACCTTGTCAAACCTTCTCTTTCCTTTCCTACTTTCTCACAGTACTCTTGTTTATTTTTCTATCTTGGCATTTATTTTGCTGTCTTTTCCCTCTTTTGTCCCACTCCTCAGGTCTGAAGCAAACGGCCTCATTGTCTTTGCAGGCATTTTTTAATCTCCTGTCTGTTTTCACTAGTCTCCATTCCATCGTTTTATTCTTTTAAATTGGATATTAGATTGTTCTTCCAAAAAAAAAAAAAAAAAAAAAAACTAATCATATCCTTATCTTATTGAGAATGCTTTATTGGCTTCCTAGCCTTTGTTTAATTAGGCAAAATCTTGTCAGGGTGTCATCTGCGTCCTTTGTTCCTGATCACACTATTTAATAAATATGGATTCTATTTATGTACAAATTACAATAGAGCAAATTGATCCCCTACAGGGAATATTTCTCCAATTTATGCTTCTGATTATATAAGTTTGTTTTGCATAATTTTATTTTTATAGAAAAGGCTTTCAGTTTGTAAGTTGAATGTTTTCTGAAGATTGTTGCAATGCAGCAACAGTGGAATAAGATTTTGGTCTCCCTGTTCATTTTTCATTATTGATTATGAGAGCCAAGAGAACGGAACTGACAAGACAGGATTCTTTTGAGTTGGTGGAGAAAGGTTGGAATTGGTATAGAAAGTTAAACTACTGTTGAAAATAGTAAAAGGATGGGGAGACTGACAATCTCCTTACGTTAAGAATTTTGGTTACCATCACACACGTTTGCCAGCTGTACTCAACACTTGGCTTCTGACAACTCCTTGCATCTTGGTTTCCACTTGTCATCTCCCAGTGCATAAAAAGCCCATGCAGAGAGCCTGAACACTCTTCCTTCATAAGAATACCATAACTTTTGCCAAGAGAGGCCTACCAAGAATGAATTCTTCCCCCAGCCACCAGATGAGGGTGACCATACATTTTTGCTCAAACATACTTTATGGCTCTCTTTCTGAAATGACATTATCCTATTTCTGCCTGTTCCAGCCCTGTCATTCAAACTCCTTATTTAATACCAGCCACTTTCTGATGCTTTACAAGTTTTTTTTTTTTTTTTTAATAACAGGATGATCATAGTCTACAGGAAAGAGGCATTCCTGATTACATTGAATAACATGCATAATTCAAGACTGATTTTCCCATGTGAATCCAAAGGGATGGCAAGCACTTCCATCTGTCAGGTAAAGTAGGACTACCACACGGAAGCTGTGTAAATGGAATTTATAACTCTTCTCATCTTCATGCACTAAGAACACGATCCTTGACAAACTTTAAACATCTTGAAATATGTATCATTTTAAATGTCTATTTTAGGCACATTAAGGATACTAATAATGCCTCAATTTCCATAGCCATAAGTAGAGAATCTACACAATATAAATCTGAATGGTAAGTATATAGGATATGAAAATATTCACTAAGAACGGTTGGAATAAAAATCATAATTTAGGGAAAACGAGTGCTTTCTCTGACCACGTGTTTCCATAGATGAGAGTTGTAGTAGTCGCAGTGTTCTAGAAAACCTTCTCAAAGCCTTTACCAATTTTTTTTTAGTATATTAGCAAAATGTTATTCAAAGCTCTGAAACTGTTTTACTTTCCTTCCTTTGTCTTGTGCTTCTCTGCCAACACCTGTTTTCCCATCTGCTCCCCGTCACCTGCTTAAAAATTAAACATAAGAATGAAGAAAAGGTATTTATGAACTCATAGACACACTGCAGTATGTTGAGATCCTCCTATAACCTTACTGATTACAGTAGGAGAATGGAGAACTACTTTCATTTTTTTCCTTTCTACTTACGTTACATTTTGGCTTCATTTTATAAAATACTGTGTAAAACTTCATATCTAGCCCTTCAACTTCAAGCATCCAGGAATCTATTTCCTGAAGAATTTCACTGTTCTACCTGAAAAGAATTCTGGGGAGTTACTTTTTTCATTTGCAAAGCATCAAGCAATCAGGCCTTAAATCATGCTGATGTGTTAATACTATTATGCATAGTGATATAAAGATATAGACATTTCATCTGGGGAGCTGTTAGCAGGAACAGATCATATCTCCTGTGTAAATACAATTGATTTTTCTGTGCCCAACCTTGTCCTGAATAATGACATGGAGACCTTAATATTTATTAAAAGCTTCAGGCACTACAGCTGGGCAGATACCCAACAATACTGTCCTGGCTGCTTCTTAGCATTGTGGCTTGCTATATAGTTTCACCCTGGCATTTTCTCCCAATGATGACTTCCTCCCTCCTTTGGTCCCCACCTGAGACACTCTCACTGGGAACGAATGTCCTACCTTAAATCTTCAGCCCAATTATTGGCCGTTCAGGTCTTTATCTCACCAAGTAGAAGATGATGGAGAAGAATGTTTACAAAATACTAAGACAGGAGATGCTTCATAACAATGACAGTGCTAAAGTCCTCCTGTACTCAAAACTCTGGGTACAGAAATCAGCACCTGAATACAGAGTGCACAGAAACATCAATCCAACTCTCTTTGAATTGATTCTATTCTTCCCAACCCAAGGCCATAAAATGTTTATTAAAAATGCTTATTATACAATATAATGCAATGCCACTGAGAAATTCAATGATAACTCAGATGTCAAACACATGGAACTGTTTAATACTATATGAAGGTTCCTTGTTCCAGAGACTGCTAACTGCAATGACTAGGTAGTTTAGATTCCTGAGGGTTCTTTTAAAGCATGAAGGAAATTCAGCGCAAATGCTTTCAAAAGCAGGAGTCAAGGTTAGTGCACATCATTCACTTCATTACAAAGACTGTAACCATTCTCTCTCTTAACATGTTTGCAGTGGAATATCAAGTGGATACATTCTTTTCCTGAGAGGAAAGGCTTGGGTCAGCGTTAGGAATTTGTTATAGCAGGACATTTAAAACCTACTGTCTTTTGACCGCTTTCTAGGAGGAAAATAGTTCTGAAATGCTGTTGAGTTGTTTCAATAGGAAAGGTTTTATAACTAAATGTTGAATTTGAAAAAAAAACCTTTTGATTTTATTGTTATTTTTTTAATAATGATACTAAAAAATACTGAAAAAATCATGTATATCTTTATAAATATAAAATTTTATTTGTTTAATGTCTTTTTAGGACATACATACTTTATCAATGGTAAAAGAGTAAGAGAATAGTGTTAAGCACAAAGGCATGAAACAATACGTATTTTTCTTTTTTAAACTATATCAAAGTTTAATATCTTTTTTTAAGCAAGAGTAAGTACATAAATATAGAAGCAAACAAACAAATATAGAGTGTAAGAAAAAGCAGCCTACTGACAGCCATGGGAGTGATATGTTTGCAGAGGTTGTTGATGTGAATGTCATCTGCTCTCCTGGCCCTCCAGCTGTGGTCTCCAAACACAGAACCCTGCATGACAGTTTTACAGCTGAGCTCCTATGAGTGCCTCTTGGGAACAGTCAGGGAGGTGGCATTTACAAAAACATTTCTTAGTTTACACATTTGTTTTGACTCAGAAACACTGCCACTGAGGAGTGAGCCTAAGCTCTACCTCATTCATGTGGTTTGTACTTCGTTTCTGGCTTAAACAACCCAGAAACAATTCTTGCCAGGAAAACATACAGCAAATGCAATGGAACTGAAGCCAGAGAATGGAGAAAGTTTTCCTCCATGGCCTCTTAATTTCCTTATATAATATGAAAATTCTGTAAGAAACTCAACATTTTTAACTTTGTCTTCTGATGATATTCCTGTGGCATTGATACTTTTCTGTTGAATAAAGTGAAATGAACCCATTCCTATGACTTCCAGACACATTGTTCTTTTATTTAAGATGACAAATCTATTCAATAATACTTGTATCTGCAGTGTATGGATCCTTTAAGAAGAGCAAAGCTGTGTTGTTACATAGTAAAAATATAAACATCCCACAGAAATTTCTTTAAAAAAATCAAATTCTGAAAAAAAAGTAACAAGGAACTACCAAAGAAAAACAATCTAATACATTCCCTGTATCCATAAACACATGTTTAAATATAGGTGTGTTTTTTATTTTTTTGAAATTTATTTCTAATTCAAGGCCTGCTGCTGTAGCTCAGACTGCCCTAGAACTGACTCTAAAGCCCTGGCTGACCTCAAACTTACAGAAGCCCTCCTGCCTTAGTGCCTTGATTGTTAGGGTTACACGCATGAGCCACCACACTAAGGTGAGGTACTTGAGTTTTCCCATGTCTTATGTCACACCTTCTCTTTGGAAGTAACAGAACTTCCCTCAAGTCGGAGGGGTTTAGCAAACTGTGCCACGTATGTTAAGCATTAATCTCTGTGAGGCCATAGCAGCTATCAGACAGATGTGGGTACTTAGAAGAGACAGTTTCAGAGACTTACATATTACTAGGTAGGGCTGCTTAAGGCTGAAAGGAACAGAGAAGGCAAAAATGGCTACAGACAGCAAGAAACTTACTTTTCTTACTTAAAAGCAGTGTGGACAAAAAAACCTTAGACCAAGGTCGGCTCGACTTCTCAACCCCTCCATCACTCTTGAGAGTTCTACCAATCAGGATCACTAAATTCTCAAGATTTATTGCATTTGAATTCCTGACCTGGTAGGGAGAAAAAGAAATCATCTGCTTAGGTAGCAACCCAAGTACTCACTGGGGACCTGTGCAGTTCCAATGGAAGGAACTGCTTTGCTCCAATGGAAGGCACTTTTTAGGTCTGAGGCGGAAAACAAATGGATGGAACGGCAGTTATAGGGTATGCGGCCGGTTGGCATGAAGACAGTGCCAAGCATGCAACCTGGGAAGCTCAGATGAAGAACTCTTTATACAGACCTCTGTGCCTGTAGTTCTGCCAGTTCCTGCAGAAGTCTCCAGCTGCTCTCTACTTTGCAACCTCTCGTTTTCCTTTAGAAAAAGTTAGAACGTGTAACTACTTTTCCACAGTCTTTTGTATTTTCATCTTTGGGCTAAAGAATTCAGGGAAACCTAGAATTCAGATATTATTTGACTGAGTCACTTAATTCTCTTTTATCCTTTTATTAGTATATATTAATTATACATAATAATAGGCTTCATGACCATTTCATACAATTCCATAATGTATTTCAATCATACGCACTTCTCATTATCCTCTTTGCTCCTGGCCTTTTCCTATTAGTTCCATCTAGACACTTCTCTGGTCTCAAGTATTTTTTTTCTGTTACTTTTTGAAGCATCTCATTTCATGTAATGATGAGAAAAGTGAAAGGATATTTTTTGGAAGTGAGCAAGAACCCACGGTGTTCATTTGAATTTCTCCTTCACCCTATATCGTGTTCTGATTTCTTTCTTCCTTCCTCAAGTCAAGGAAATAAGCAACACAAATGAAGATTTCTGCAACAAACTTGAGCTGACAGCCCAATTAGGGCAAGCATTTTCAGTTTCTAAGGTGGCAGTTACTAAATACAAAAGGACTCTGAACATCCCAGTGATGCCTAGCCACAGGTTTGCCTGTGTTTGTTGGCAAAAGGTCCATTTTAGCAACGTTTTTAAGGCACTTATTCCTAAAATCCCAACTGATTACTTCAAAGGTAGAGCTTTCCTTCTCAGGAAAGGAAAAAATGACCTGGAGCCATCATGTTTTGCAGTAAATTTCATGCTCTTACACATGACTAATGATATGCAAACGTAGTTATTAGGTAGCATGGCTTTAACTTGTTATGGTAGCCCAGGTGATTAGTCATCCGTACACATCTGTTACAAAGCGTAGAGTGGAAGAAGCAGGACGTTTGGTCAAGCTGACCACTGCTTCAGCCCTGACACGGCATGTTAGTGAACCACTACATTTCTGAAACCTCTATTTTAAAGAGTTATTTTAAAAATTAAAGATCATACACAGAAAGTGTCCATTTATAGCTTCTGGTACATTAGTAGATACAACTATGTTTATTTTATTTATTTACTGAAACGTATGGGTAGGTACATACATGGGTGGGTGCATGAGCGTGTGAAGAGTCACCTGGTGTACATCTTTGTATGCATGTTTGTATATATGTGTATGTGTGGAGTGCACATGAATGAATGCATGTGTGTAGGCTTGAGGGCAATCTTGGATTAAGCCTGTGAACCAGGGGTCTAGTTCTTCCAGCTTCCCTGGCATCGGGATTACAAGAACATGACACCATGCCTTTTTTTTTTTTTCGTGGATGAGAGAATGAACTCAAGCCCCTAGTTCACTGACTGAAGGATCTTTACAGCCTCTGAACACAATTGTTTTTATAGATTCATTTTATAAGCCACACTAAGTGCAGAAAATTAGCGCCATATTATCAGAGGAAGGGAACACTGAGAACTGACTACATACTCTAGTGCTCCAGGCTGTGTGTACTTCTGCAGTTGATTGACTCACAGTGACCCCGTGAACCTTATCATTTTCTTCTTAACAATGACTCAAGCTGAGGGAAAAAGAGACAACCATTTTTCACTATAGGTGCTTTCTCCCTGGAACAGTAGAAAAGATACAATGTCAATATTTGCTAACATTGCCAATATTCAGGAAAAAAAAAAGATGTATTGATCAGAAACACACACACACACACACACACACACACACACACACACACAGAATACTTCTTGATGCAAATGTTATGAATCCAAAGAGGGAGGAAGCTAACAGCAGAAAGGAAACTGTATTTTGGCAAACTCTGAAACATGAAAACATTGTTCTTTCGTGGTTTTCCATGCATTTGAATCTCTGGACAGTTTCTCAATTACTGCTTGCTAACTGCAGGCTTCAAAGCAATTCTGCAGTTCAGTTCACCTTAGTCAATCAATCAGTCAGCCAATCAATAATGTATGAATTCCCAAGAAAGGAAGGATTCTGAGTGAAAGGCCCATTTTCATTTTCTTCAGCAAGATGCTTGATCCTGAGAGCCTGTCATTTCATCAGGAGACCCTGCTAATAGCCTTTCCTTTTGAATTCTCTGCAATGTGCTGCTAGAGTTCTAAAGCAGCTTGAGCTGACACCCTTCCATCTGCCAAACAACATCACAGCTCTTCCTGCCTGTACCAGATGAAACCCGTTAGTCCAGAAACTTCCTCAGATTAATACCAGACCCTTAATCTCATACCACTCCCAAACCACTGCTTCTCAACTTTATTTTATAAATATGTGTATTGTTTGGGCTGAACTGAACCAAATTGTATTCGCCCTAAAGTTGAGAATAACGCTCAATTATAAGATCATAGGGTATTCAAGTTCAAGGGTTTTTTTTGTTTGTTTGTTTTGTTTTTTTGAGGTTTAGCTCAATCACCTTATTTTTTTCAGATTAAAATAAATCAAAACAAAACCCAGTAAGGGAAAGCTATCATAGTACAGTGAATGGCAGTAGAATCTGAGACAGGAAAAGAAAAGCTGGGGCCAGCATCCAGCTCAGCAAACCAATAGCTATGTGGACTTCACCTGGTCCCTGGCCCTCTCTGTGCCTTGGTTTAACTCAGTCTTCAAATTGCAGCATTGTTGACATTTTTCAGAATCAATACGCAAGGCCTGGTAAATTTAAATAAATGTCATCTGCCGTGAGGTCGCATCTGACAAAGCGCAGCCAGAACCAGAACCTCACCTGCTTCAAGTCCAAATGCAGGGTCTCTTCTCTCCACCTGGACAGCGGGAAGTTACTCAAACAGCGCCTCTTGAGAATTAGCTTAAGCATCCTTCAGGGGAGCCTGCCCCCACAGGGATTAGAATTCTTTCGAGGCAGGCAGGTAGGAGGGATTTTGTTATTGTTTCTCGCCTTGGGGAAAAGATTCTATCAGTGAAGCAGCAATAAAAACATCGCTTCTATTAAGGGGAAATGATTAACACTCCTTTAGTTAGGCAATCTTTTCCCACCCATTTCTAAATCTGGCCTCACAGAAACTAAGCCACACAGATGGGGAACCAGAAACCAAAGGAAAGAAGATAGATAGATAGATAGATAGATAGATAGATAGATAGATAGATAGATAGATAGATAGATAGACAGATAAATGAGTTGGTTAGCAACTCATTTATGTGGTTGGAATCTTTGATCTGGTTTGTCTCAGCTGGTTATGGAAGTTATACAAATTTGAATAAAGTTGAAAATCCAAGCAAAATATTATGAATCTGAAGCCGCAGGCATCAAAGCTTGAGGAAAAATGAAAGGAGGTACACTAAAGTGTGGGGTGTTACATGCTTTTCCTGAGAGAGAATTTCTAGCAGGAAGATACACTCAACTTGCAAGAAAGGACTATGCACTTCTAATTATCACTCTCGTGTTTACCTTTCCTGAATCAGTGAACTGGAATGATTAAAGCATAGATTACCCAGGAGACTGGCACAGGAGGTGTGAGTCTGAGCTGTGGGCTGATGCTGAGTTTGCCCATGACCTGCCATGTGGAATCCGGCCTTCCCATGAAGGAAGCTTATACCCTTACTCAGCCTGCCAACTGGCTTACACATATTTTTGCTGATTATTTGAAAACAGTATTTCTACATGGAAAATTAATTGGTATAGGATGACACACATGATTGTCACAGCAGAGAATCGTAGCCATGAAAGTCAGGGTATTCGACAGTGTCTTGTGTATGCGAGATGGGGCATGTGACTATGTTGCCTGATTAATGAATATAATGAATAAAAGGAAATGGCGGTGAGTGTCGTTGAGCAGAATGAAGCAGTATTTTTTATAAACTCCAGAATAAAAACTGAAAACATGCCCATGTTACAAGATTTCACCCTAGGAAGTCTTTGAGGCTGATCCAACAAACAGGTTCTTTTTATCTGAATTTCAACAACAAAGTAATGAACCTGTTAAATCCACTAGCAAAGGTAGAACATCGAACATTGTGGCATATGATTATAATTCCAGCAATGTAAAGGATTGGATTGGGAGTTCAAGTCCCATGTCAGTGACATAGTGAATTCAAGGCTAGCCTAGACAGCACACAAACCAGGTCTCAAGCAACCAAACCTTACACACACAAATAACTCACAGTGACACTATAACTATATTATCACAGACTATGTTTTGAAAGCTTCTGCATGGTGGGGGCTGAAGGGGTGGTTTGACATTTAAGAACACTGGTACTCTTGAAGTGGACTTGGGTTTTTTCCCCAGCACCTATGTGTTGGCTCACAACCACTTATAACTCCAGTTTCAGGGGTTCTCTTGTCCATTTCTATATTTTGGATATACTAAACATACAAATAAGAGGGCAAATATTCATACACACAAGATAAAAATAAGTATTTATTTAAAAGCTTCTGTGTAGCTATAAAACCATGGCTTTCTCAGACTCATGGAGAACACTGAATTTCTTCTTGATATGTAAATAAGGAAGATCTAAACTAAGAATTTTAATTGTAATACATAATTATAATAAATATTTATAGTTCATAGCATGAAACATCTTCACATATTAAGGATTATTTTAAATATCTGGCTTAAGTGAAACTATGAACAAACCATTATGTGGATGACTTAAAGTTTAAATGTGTATTCATTTAAAAGATTTGGTCTTTTAAGAGCAAAGTTTCAGATTGTCCCTGGCTAAGTCAGGGTCACTTAGATACAGTTATAGGTAACACAGGTTTTAACCTCAAGTCTCAGTTGAGAGTAAGGAGCACATGAGCTTGGGGAGTTGTGCCAGTGGAGCCTTTGACAGAGGGGCCTTAGAGTCCGACGAAGAGCTGGTGTAACTGCTCCTCGGTGCTTGTTGTTTCCTCTCTTATCTGAGGTGGGAAGAATGCAGGAAGGGAAATCTCTCTGCGTTTTCATTTCTTGAGGTAAAGTTCTTTCCAAAGTAGTTAAAATCCAGAGATAACCTGAAGCTGTTGCTGCCTCCCTCGGTGTCTTTCTAGCGCCGTGTGGGATGGAACCCTTCCTTCACGCCAGGGGCAAGCAAAGTGGTCCTGCGGGGTGTCACAGACTGCAAATCCAAGCCAGGACTGATGCCAGTTCTTTGTTTTCAGCATACATGTTCAGGCAGTCCATGTTCGAAGTTGTATGCAGACCAGTCACAGGCCTATCTCATGAAAATTGGCAGTAACAGAGAACAATCATTGGCACAGCTCCCACTGTGGCTACCGTGGAGAATGGAGGGCCATCTCAGCTATTATCCAATACGTAGCTAGACAGTTAGGATCTTGAAAGTAGGGTCACCGTTTTGTTAACGTGACATAATACATAGCACTTGAATGGCTCTTAGAATATACTCACCACTGCCACCATGGCGTGTGTGTACTTGCACACATGTGTAAGTGCGAATCTGCCTGTGCATGCCGAAGGCTCATGTCAGCAGTGATCTTTAGCTGTTCTGAAAAACTGCGGGGTCACCAAGTCTAAGCCACAGGGCTCTTCTGTCCACATCCCCAGCTGTGGGACTGCAGGCATGCATCGTCCTGTTCAGCTCCTTTACAGAGGAATGGTCATCCGTGCATGGCAAGCCCTGTGCTGACATAGCCCTATCAGCATTGTCTCTTACTGTCCACCTCAAGAGGGTGCTCTGAAAATTTACGTCAGCATGCCACTCTGCACTATTCAGGGACCATCACGACAGCAAATCACTCTATATCTTAAAGAAGAAATTTAATTCAGATTAGTCACCACATGGAAATGCAGAGAAAAGAAACAGGAAATGATGGGACAGTCTGTCCTTTCAGCAAGCTCCAAGGTAAAGAAGAAGGTCTGTCTTCTCTATAGGGAGCACAAGAAAACATTTAATATTAACAGCACTGTCTTTCTTCAGGAAAAGCCACATCTACCAAATCACATTGTTTCATGCCTAAAGTTTATATTATTGAAAAAAAATATAACTGTGTCTTTAACAGTTTACCCAATGATTAAGTCAGTTTATGATCTAAGAGTATTTAAAAGGAATTTTAGCAATGAAAAAATTATAATAATATTCATTCCTAAAAAAAAAATCAATCCAGTATAATTTTGTGATGGCCTAGTAAAGGTGATACATACCTTTAATCCCAGGACTGGGGAGGCAGAGGCAGGAGGATGTCTGTAAGTTAAAGGCCAGCCTGGTCTGTATAGCAGGTTCTAGGCCAACCAGTGCTCCATAGTGAGAGCATATAAAAAAAATTTAAAAATGAAACAAACAAACCCCAAAATTATCTTTAAATTTGAATTAAATATACATAGTATTTAAAAAAATATTTGGAAGAAATTTGCTCCAAAGTAAGAAAAAAACAAAAAATTAAGTTTAGTTATAAAAGTGCAAATGATTCCATATATTTGGAAGTTCTAAGATCCAAGTAACAGGGTCCTAGTGAGGCAAATACTTTCTGGGCCACATAACTGGGGTGAACTGAGAAGTGACAGCACAGGAACAGGATGAGACATCAGCATTTTGTCTGGTTCTGTTTTCTCCTCTGGGTTTGTTTGTAGGTGACTGATACCTGCCACACTGATGGAAGAGCTTCAGTAATCCCAGGTCTCATCAGTAAACACCACACTCTCTAGAGCCACAAAAAGGATCTCCGTCATCATAATACAGACACCCTCATTTCACTCTGCAGTAACCTGAGCCCATCGCTGGATCTTCATATTCTGACTCACTTCCTTCCATACCAGATAGGGCCACATCAGAGTCTACTTGGCACCAGAAACAGATCGAAACCTATTGAAACTACATGTCTACCATAGAGCTGGAGAAAACTGATCCCAGATGTAAGCTCATTTGCTCTTAAAAAGAGGAAAGATAAGAATAATTACTTAGTAGGCTGCAAAAGATATAGCTACTTCCAAGTTAAACATTTTATGCTTACCATGGAGATTAAACACAAAAATTACAACAAAGCAAAAATGCTTAGAATGTGAAGATTTTCCTGAGATACAGAACAATAAAAGGCACAAAAATTTAAAGATATTAACCAAAAACAGTAGAAGAAAGGCTGTATGCAAACTTGATCAAAATATGTGACCCTAGCAGAGACCATGGTAGTGGTACGAAGAAATGTCCTTCACAGTGTGAAGCATTTGAGCACTTAGCCATTAGAGCAGTGGTTCTCAAGCTTCCTAATGCTGCAGCTCTCTAACGCAGTTCTCATGTTGCTGCTAATGACTTTAACCTTCTGGAATCATAAGCCAAAATAAACTTTATTTTATAGGTGTGTTAAAAACAGAGAAGGGAGTGAAACAGCCACTAAATTTAAAAGTTTAGATTTGTGAAAGAAAACGCACACAGGCTGGAATCTCATTAAATACACATATACATATATTTATATGGTTTATCATTCTGAAAAAGCTTCACATTAAGGTAAAGAAAAAAGGGAAAACTTTCTGTTAATAAAAACATCATAACTCCATGCCTCAGAAAGTACACTTGAACAATTATTTTTGTGCCTAGACCTATAGAATTAACACTTCCTTTCTAAAACGGCTTGAGTGGTGTTAGCGCAAGTACGATGCCATGTGTAGGTAAGTCGTTCATGTCAGAAAAGGACGTGGATAATTGTACTTGGCTCCTAAGAGACTGAGGCTGAAGGAGTAAACTGTCAGGAAAGGGAAAGGGACACATGAAGCAAGTCGTCAGGGCAATCTTTAGAGCTGTCTGAGCTATGAATCTCCATAAGTTCTAATTAAGAAGCTGGCTCTTGGTACTTAGTTGAACATCTACTTCACCCAGTATCAGATGCATCTCTGTAGGCACAGAATGTCTGTG
The DNA here is from genome assembly GCF_907164565.1 of Psammomys obesus. Lineage (NCBI taxonomy): Eukaryota > Metazoa > Chordata > Mammalia > Rodentia > Muridae > Psammomys > Psammomys obesus. The sequence goes on from NW_026596069.1 coordinate 31,448,730, forward strand.
TTAGAGAAGATGTATATTAGTGTCTTGTTTGTGTCCCTTAATACAAGCATCACCCAGGCTCTCTTCTGGGACCTTGGAAGAGATTAGTAAACAGAAGACTGAAGGCCTCTTCCTTTGGTTTTTAGTCATTATTTACCTGTACCAATGAGCACTTTCACAATTTTAGAGTTCTTTTCTCTTGGAAATGCAGATAATCAAAGGAAAACTTGATATCCTAGAAGTCAGGAAATAAATTTATTTGTTTTGGTTTTAATTTTGAGTTTAATTAATAGAACTTAAATAAACATAATTATATTAAATATCAGCTTTGGGAATAGAGGTGAAAGCTGGTGGCACAGTCAGCACTAATGACAGAAGATATCAAATATAAAGTCATCCTGGACACCATAGTAAGTCTATATCACAAAAACGAAAAAAGAGGAAAGTTTTAGTAGGCATGTAATTCTTCATGTAAATTGAACTTTTGTGTAAACCAGCTCGGCTGAGTTTTTGATATAGATTAATGGAAGTTAATGCAAGACAGCATGGGCAGATTCAGAAAGATCACAGTATGCGCTGCCAGAGATTGGTGAAAAGAATGGAGCCTTCCACTCATGGAACAAGGTGTGATTACCTAAGTACTGGGAATACACAACTAAGAGCAAGTTGACTCTGGCTAATGGCTGCAGGCAAAGACAGCAGGACATTCACCTCAAACAAGTCATCTCCTATTTACCACTGATCAGCAAACCTGCTCCTCAATTGTACCTGCAGGCCTTTAGACCAAGAATCTTGCATTGATATTTGAAATGTGATAGACACCCTGATCCTTTCAGAAGCTCTTAGAGATTGATCGTAGTAGCTGACAGCTATCAAGATATTACTATACGTAAGAGATAACAATGCCTTAGAAACAAAAGTTTAAAAAAAACAAAAACAAACAAACAAACAAACAAAAACCAGCCTGTGAGGTACGTGCTGCTTTAATTTTCATTTTAAAGACGAGGAATGAAAACTTAGAAAAGAAAATTAGCTTTGCCAAGGCCACACAACTAGAAAGCTGAAGAATGTATTTTTGATTGTTTGTTTGTTTTTATTGGGGTGAGGGTTTGAAGCCGGGAAGTCTAACTACAAAATGCATATTCTTAGAAACACACTTATTAATTGCATGTTCTCTGAATGGCTAAGCTTTCAGAGACAGGAGGAGGGGGGCAGAATTAGACATGCTTAGGGCTATATTTAGCATCTAAATCAAAGAGCTGTTATCTATGTCTACAAAATAACTCCAGTACTAAGCTCACAGACTCCTAGAGTGTCATAAAATTTTAAAGAGATGGTATGAATCTATATGTACTATAAACCTCACATACTGGTCTTTGATAGCGTTTTCCAGTATACTCTGTACTTGGTTTCTTTCCCCACATTTGAATCAAGGTGCTTGCATTCTATCAGCGCAGCATGAAAAGCCCATGGATTTTCTTTGTGGACACTTGTAAGTTCTACCCTTCAATCACTATATTCTGCTCTTGGGCTGTTAGAATTCCTGGGAGCTCAGGACCTGCCAGAATATGACTTCAAAAAAACTTGTGCCTTCATCCGTATAAGAAGTCCCCAAATTAAGTGACTTGAATATTTCTGCACATGTTGATCCAATAACAGTTTCTTTTTTTGGTAAAATATATCAATTTCCTTTGGAAATACTAATGTTCTCTTTTGATTTTGTCTATAAAAATTATTATATAAAAGAAGCAGTCTGTTGTAGTAAATAAAAAAGTGGCTGTTGGGTTGTGTATTCTTTATCATTAGACCTAAGATTGTGACAGCAGTATTATTTAACCTGCTATCACAAATAATAAGACACAGACACCTGTTAGATTTTATAATCGCCTTATTTACCTTGGGTGGGGCAGATATTTCACCTACACTGTGTGAATAACCGTATCATCCATCTCCCAGCCCCCATCCAATGCCACCCACCCTTAATCCTTCTTATCTGGTCTACCTTCCATTCATAATCCCATGGTATTTGCTTATATTCTTCATCTGGGCCTTTTCACAGCGTTATTGAAGTCCTTTCTCCTCGCCCATGTGGTTCCGTCCCCACCTAACCCATCCTGGCGTCCTCCATCCTCCTCCATTCCCATTTGTCCTAGGTCTCTGGTGATTTTTTCTGTGGGAAGCAGGGAACCTTAACCACGCCCACCCCATTTTGCCCCGCCCAGGTATAGGCTGTTTAATAAACCCATCAGCTATACTGACTTAGGCAGGTTTACGCAACAAGGATAGGTTTACCCAGCAAAGATAGGTTTAACCAGATCTTGAAGGCCGGCATCAGACCAACCTCCAACAGTCTTCTTTAAAGTGGATACATGGTTCAACAAATATTTCATCTCTTGGATCATAGTGGTTGGCTAGGAAGTGGAAAGAAGACTCAAACTAAGTTGGTAAAACCCAAGTCAGAAACGATGGAGATGTGGAACAGGGTCTGTCTGTTGACTTCAGATGGAGGTGCGAGAGGCAGAGGCCGGAATCAGCCAGCAGCTGGCAGGAGCCAGGGCAAGGGCACACTAGAAAGTGAAATCATGATACGGAAAAGCAGGAGATAAAAGCGGCAGGTATTATTGTTGAGCCTTGCTCCCGTCCTGCTTACACTTTCAAGGGTGTCAGTAAACAGGCCTTGGTAACAGTTTCATCCTGCTTCACGCTGGGACATCCTCCCCGACAGACTGCTGACCCTGGTCTCTGTACGTTGATAAAGTCGGGGATGGGAAGCACTCTAGACTAAAAAATCAACCCTGTCCATACTTGAAATGAGGACAGCAGAAGGCGGTTCATTTGGCGGGAAGTGACGGTGCATGCCTGTCAATCTAAGCACCCAGCAGGAGAAACGGGAGTCTGAAGGAAAAACATGGTTTATCTGGACTGTTGGAAATAAGCTATGCCACATTAATGGTATCTGAGAAGAACAGAGGAAAAGCAACAACTCATTTCTTTCTCTCTTCAAACTTTCTTTCTGAATTATTTCAGATTTTCCTTTACATTACAGAATTAAGAAACAAGACACACAAGAAGAGAAAATTGGCATCTTAATCCCTACAAGTTAAATCTTTAAAATCTCTGTACCTCCCCAAATACCCAACCAACAAGACAGATGTCTGGACCTTTCAGTCGTTTGAGGGAGATCACCTTACTCAGCAGTTCCCACTGTTACTGCCTTCACGCATTATAACATTATATCATTCATTATAACAAATAGCCCTACTGCTAATGGTGTTGCTTTTTGAAAACAGAGATATCCTCACATCGAAAAACTGGAAATTCCATTTTTGCTTTTATTATTTAGATGTCCATGTTAATTACTATAGTTTCAACCATGTGCGTGCTATGATAATCTTTTGAATGAAATATTTATTCTAAAGGCAGTGAATATACTGTAAATCTCTGATATTGTGTATTTTCCTGACCAGCAGCGTTGATACACAACCTTTCCCTCCCTTTCTCCCTTTCTCCCGTGTTCCCCTCTCCCCTCTCACCTTCCTTAAGAGTTTTTAGGTGGAGGAGTTGAAAACCACAAGTGGAAAGGATTTGGGTGCCCTGAATCTTAACTAGGAAGATGCCTCACAGCCCCAGGGGTCAGGAGGAACTAAATCCTCAGCAGGGTTCAAGCTGCGACCTTGTCACTTGCAAATTAAAGCCTTTTGTGGAAGAATTTCACTCCTTCTACTAAACCTCTTCACACTTAAAACTAAAAAAGAAAAAAGAAAAACATTTCAGGTTTCTATCAGAGAAAATGAACTCATTTTGCAGAACATTCCAGCGTTCTACATCCCATGTGACAGTATGGAAGTTGACACATTCAGCAGCCTGAACAAAGAACATTAATGAGAAAACTAAACAAAGGGAGCCCACCCATTGTCTGTGGAAGACAATCTTGTGACTAAAGTTAGGTAATTTTAGGATTAAATTTCACCGTTTCCGCTCACACTTTTCATAGAGGGAAAAATGAATCCATAGCTGATCGCACACATCCTTCGAATAAGTGTTTTAATCCTCAGAAAACTGCTTTTACTATGCAGTTTTCCTATTTAAACAAACACACCAAGATATTTCTGTTCTGTGTTTACCTCTGTGCAGAAAACTGCTTTGACATGAACACTCAATTGCATGTATTTATTTGAGCTCACATAAAATTGAGGAAATATGGGTCAATACAGCAAAATAAAATTTCCTAAGCATTTTTATAATCCAGCTGAGTTTCTATTCAAAATATACTGTAGTTTTATGGAAGGGTGAAATATGCCCTATGCAAAAATGTCAGAAAAATAAAATGCTTTTCAAATTTTTTCTGAAACATTTTTGTCATACATTTTGATCATATCCTTTTCCTTCTTGCAAGATTCTTTAAAATTATTTTTAACAATTTCAGTACTTAATGACAGCCACTGTTTTTTTATTTTTTTTATTAGATACATATACACATGAAAATATTTGCAAATATCAGATTACAATGAATGCCTTTAAAATGAAAACTAATAGTTTCACAGATCACTTTTCTACCAACAAAAGATAATAAACCTCCCGGGCAACTGGCACTTTATTTTATAAATTATGATCAGGAAAATATTTAGAGATACCCACTGTGAAGTCTGCTCCGTGGTTCACGCTACCAGGGTCAACATTAGAAGCATCTCCTGGATGCCTCCCGTGGCCCAGGCTCTAAAGTCTGCCACTGTCCATGAGCTCACAAGTTGTTCTCTGTAGACAACTGCAACCCAGCCAGTGTCAACTGCAGGACACTTTCCTTTTCCCTATTTTTTCCACTTTTGTCAACATTTGCTCTTTCTTTCACATTACAAATGACAGAACACATGGATGTAGGTGGAAAGGACTTCTTAGAGGCTCCTCTCCTCCTGCTGAAACTACGCTTCTGAGTTTCTTTATTTCCATATTATGGTTTTAATTCTTATTTTGCTGGATCTTCTTGTTCCACGCTCCTTGGACATGATGCTCTCCCGCACGGTTCCCTCTTTAGCCTTTTTCTCTTTCCAGGTTTCTTCCTCTTTTACTACCATCTGCTCTTAAGGCTTTGGTATTACTCTTTTTAAACTTTTGGTATATTTTAATTAAAATACAATTTTGTTACTTCTACCTTCCTTTTCCTCCCTCTAACAAACACTTCTTTTGATCCTTTCCTACAACTTTCCCACCCATTCCCACCCCCCTCACTCCCACTAAAACTCATGGTATCTTTGCTTTGGTTATTATTGACACACACACACACACACACACACACACACACACACACACACACACACCATAAATATAAATATGACCCGCTGAGCCCAGTTTTGTTGTTATGCGCATATGAGCTCAGAACTGAGCAGTCTGTATTGGATAACCAATTATTCGTGGTGGGGGAAAGACTATTTCTCTCTTAGCAGTAGTTTCTTACCTGCAGTTTTCAGTCTAGGGATTTCTGGACCCCATGAGATTTTTTTCCCCTTTAAACAATTGTTTCCAAATATATAGCTGCCATCCATTTCTCTTTTTAGCTTCCAAATTATTCTGACTACTTTTTAAAAATATTTATTTATTTCTTCCTAGAAACTAGAGGCAAGGTAAGTTATTTAGGGACCCTATCTCAGGAAATGAATTAGGAACAGAAAAAAGTAAAAGGAGACAAAGTCATTCTAAAATACTAGCTAATGCATTGGTCTTCCTAGGAGTTTTTCTTTCCATATTTGGATAATTAGTACTTAGCAAAGAGCCTACACTTTGAAAAGCATCAATAAATTTTAGTGTAATTAAGTCGAATTTAAAAACATTTCTGTTCTTTGATTATCTACTCTTTGTTTATCTTTGAACTGTTAATGATTATGAGAGACCAAAAGATTAAAAATGGCTATTTTAATGTTTAAGGCCTGAACTAGCTCAGTAGAGACATTTCCAGTAATGCCCTGCCTTCTTTTCCTGCCCACTAGAGATAAAGTTGCTAGGAAACCGGCCCATCCCCCTAGGGTGGGAAACCAGATCATTAATGGTTTGGGGACCTTCCTAAAGCCAATCAATTCAAAATGCAACATCCCTTTTGCCTTTTGCCCAATAGATGCTTGCCAGGCAGGAATCGCCCCTGCTTTGGGCATGCTGGGAGGGACCGGAATATTTAAATCACCCAACTAACCTGAGCATAGCCCCGCTTTGGCGGTGGGGCCTGTGAGCCCAAGCTGCAGGTTGTAACTTGTAATAAAAACCTCATGTATTTACAGTGGAGTCTATTTATTCCCCGTCTTTTGGGTTTCGAGAACTGGGCACAACAATTAGGGTCAACGATTGTGTGTGAACATTGAGCAATACATCCTACCTCAAGCATCGAATCTTGTCATATACCAGTATGTCTAAGGTACTACAAATGACATAAGTTCATTGTCATCTTTCTGTAAAACGACTTTTCTTTTTGAAGCAGTCTGATACCAAAAAAAAAAAAAAAAAAAAAAAAAAAAAGGAGCCAGGCAGTGTGGGGACAGTGCTCAACTTAGAGCGCTAACAAGTGTTGACCTTTGTGCATATTGCCGTGAAAACGGGAAACGAAAAGCGATTTTCAAGTGCTTAGATGGCCAGTTGGCAGTAGCCACTGAGCATTCCGTCCTGCTAGAAGACGGAAGAGTGCCATCACGGACTCCTACTTGGACATGCCTTTACCATCCTCCTGTTGAAGCAATGGAAGACGTCCTAAAGTCCCAGGTGCCGGGGGGGGGGGGGGGGGGGGGGGGCGGGATGTGGCAGTTGAATGATAGGAGTACTGGAAAGCCAATTGAGACATTGGTTCTTGCCAAGTTTGGGAGTCATGGGAAATCAGTGTCTGGTTATAGCTATTTGAAGATGAGTTCCTTTGAAAATATTTCCATGTCTTGTTATAGCAGGAATCTACAGAGCAACAACATTGTACTAGAGTTGGGTAATATACATTCTAGACTTGGCATTATCAGATTTTTTTCTGTCGCTTGAGCACATTGAGTATCAGTTTCTTGGTTGAGAAATCGCAATCACTCCTGTTTGAGGGCCATGCTACTGTTAATAGTAGGAAAGAAGATAGCTTTAAATGTACTCTTGAAACCTAGCCCTATTTTTTTTTAATTTAAAATCATCCGTTATTTTGGCATGCAGTTCCTTTTTATAATTTCCATTTTACATTTATTTTGTTTGTACATTTTTGTGGAAATGTATGTGTTCTGACATGTGAAGAGCAGAGAACAACTTACAGGACTCATTCCCTCCTTCCACCCCATGGGTTTGAGGAACTCATGTCTTTCGGCTTGGCAGCAATTGCCTTGACCCCTGGGCCATATCGCTAGCCCCAAGCTCCACTTTCTCAATATGGCCATTTTGTAAACCTAGGAACCTAAACTCATTGTATTTTGAATTACTTTTCCATGATAACATGATCAGTTCTTTTGTTTCCATTAAGTATGGTAATGTTTATAAGCAAAAGGAGTTCATTAAAAGTATTTTAATTTGTCTTTTAACCAGGTTCCTTTTACAACCCAATAACCCTTTTCTATTTTCAGCTGTAAATTTCTCATTTGTAATAGACTGTTTGCAATGTGTGCGTGTGTGCGCACGAGCGCGTGCATGAGGGCAGGTTTTGTCTGGGTACATATTTCTACACTGAGCCACCCAAAGGTGCGAATATTGATGAACACCAGTAACAGCAATGTGGATACTTAGGGAAGACTAAGACAGAAGATTCGTCAGGACGACACATAATGCTAGACAAAACACAAAGGATACTTAGAATTCCCTAAGCTCGAAAGGAGATACTTATCTTTTTACAATTTTTAGCTGGTAGTTTCCCAAGAGCATGCATTGAGGTTCTTTGTTTCTCCTACATACTGTGTAGAAGATTCCACGATTATACTTACACCTAAGGAACATATAAAATCTATATTATAATAAACACAAGGAGCAAATAGCATAAACTATTTTACGAGTGATGAGAAATATTGGTTAATATCTGACTTAAGAGCTTCCCATTTGCTCAACCATGTTCCTAGCAACTTTATTTGTAGTAGTCAGAACCTGAAAACAACCCAGATGCCCCTCAGCTGAGCAGTGGATAAAGAAATTGTGGTACATTTACAGAATGATATACCACTCAGCAATTAAAAACAAAGAAATCATGAAATTTGCAGGTAAATGGATGGAAATAGAGAAGATCATCCTGAGTGAGGTATCCCAGAAGCAAAAAGACACATATAGTAGATACTTATTTTTAAGTGGATATTAGACATATAATATAGGATAAGCATACTAAAACCTGTACACCTAAAGAAGCTAAGTAAGAAGGAGGACCCTGGGTAAGATGATCAATCCTCATTCAGAAAGGCAAATGGGATAAACATTGGAAGAGGGGGGGGAAACAGGGATTATGACAGGAGCCTATCACAGAAGACCTCTGAAAGACTACCCAGCAGTGTATCAAAGCAGATGCTGAGATTCATAGCCAAACTTTGAGCAGAGTGCAGGGAATCTTATGAAAGAAGGGGGAGATAGAAAGACCTGGAAAGGACAGGATCTCTACAAGGAGAGCAACAGAACCAAAAAATCTGGGCACAGGGGTATTTTCTGAGACTGATACTCCAAACAAGGACCATTCATGGAGATAACCTAGAACCCCTGCACAGATGTAGCCCATGGCAGCTCAGTGTCCAAATGGGTTTCTTAGTAATGGGAACAGGGGCTGTCTCTGACATGAACTGATTGGCCTGCTCTTTGATCACCAACCTCTGAGGGGGAAGCAGCCTTACCAGGCCACAGAGGAAGACAATGCAGCCACGCCTGATGAGACCTGATAGACTAGGGTCAGTTGGAAGGGGAAGAAGACTTCCCCTATCAGTGGACTTGGAGAGGGGCATGGGAAGAGAGATGAGGGAGGAAGGGCAGGTTGGGGGGGGGAATGAAGGAGGGGCTACAGCTGAGATACAAAGTCAATAAACTGTAATTAATACAAAAACATAAAAATTAAAACTAAAAAAAGAGCTGCCTGTTACAATTCAAAGAGTCAGAAGAAGTAAACAGGGCCTGGAGAGGTGGTCCAGCTGTAAAGAGCACTTATTCTTCTTCCAGAGGCTCTGAGATTAGCTCCCAGCACCCATAGCAAGAGTTTTACAACTGCCTGCCTGTAACTCCAGTTCCAGGTGAATCCAATGTCACCGTCTGGCCTCCACGGACATTTGCGTGCGTATGATATACATGCATACCTACACACACACACACACACACACACACATATATATATATATATATATATATATATATATATATATATATTAAACATTTTTAAAAAAAGGACCGAATGCCTCTAGGAGGGAATAAAAGATAGATTTTAAAATTCAAGTAGTCATATTATATATTATCCATTAATATATAATAGCTTATATATTATATAAGAATAAACTGTATGCCATACAATTTTTTAAAAAGTTTATTTAAAAATAGTTTTATACTTTCATAGAATTTTCTTCCTTCCTAATAAAATAGGAATGGAATAGGCTGCAGATGTGATGCTGAAAATAATTAACCACCTTAGCAACAAAAAGGTATATTTTCAAATGTCTTTGTGTGTTAATTTTATGCTACATGTGTTCAGAAGAAAGAAAGCTTGTAGGCTGCTTTGATTTCTTTGAGGATTCATGGGTTATCACTCTATCCTTGACACATAGTCATTATGTCTGTTATGAAAGTCTATAGTTTCTATGGGAGATGTCCAAGAGATTTCATTCTAAGGTATCAGTGCTTTTTATGAAGGGAATTGCCTCAAAAGCATGCAATTTACTAACCCCTAGAGACATTTCATTCTGTAAATAGCTTCAAGAGAGCTCTTCTTATGTTAATTGCAGCTGAGGCTGGACTTAAGCATATCTGTAAAATATTGCAAAATTATCTCAAAACTTTCCTTTTTACAAAGGCACCTGTATTTTATCAGTTTGAGAGCCTTTGTAGTAATATATATCAATAGGATCTCTTTCAACTCTCAAATTGGGATTTGAGAATTCATATTACACTACAGATACAAATGATGGAAAGTAATGGAACATAAATATGAGCAAGGATCAGGGTTAGGTTTAGGGTTAGGCATTTTCTATTCTTTCTCCAGTGTGTACATTTGTTTTGCAAGACCTATTCACTAGTTTCACATATAGACTTGTGCACTGAGTAAAGTTAGAATATTTTGGGCTTCCACAATCCATCTCTGTAAACCGAAACTGACCATCTCAATCTAATGAAACTTTCCTCTCTTATGCTAGGAAGCGATTAAGAACTCACCAGCTCAGAGGGAAACTAGACACTAAAGTCTTTGCAAAGAAAACATCAATCCAAGCTGAGTCTTCATCTGTGACACAGAGGCTGTGGGAGGTCACAGCAAGGACAAAGGTGAGAAGCGATGTTTTGTGCCTCTTTGCACTAACTTTAGCCTGTAAGGGAGAATATGAGAACACCACACACACACACACACACACACACACACACACACACACACACACACAC
>NW_026596069.1:31459263-31595972 GCF_907164565.1 Psammomys obesus
CACACACACACACACACACACACACACACACACACACACACACACACCCCAAAACAAAACAAAACAAAAAACAAAGACAGCTTATTTCAAAGGTTCAGATTTTAGTTCCAGCTCGTGAGGCCACTAGTCTGTCCTGATGGAAGTAGGCAGTTTGCTATGTCATTAATCTTTCATCTCAAGACAAGCTTTCTTTGGCTGATTTTTCTTTCTTTTTGTCCTTGCAGATGTTGAAAGGGCTTTTAGGTCAGATGTGAGTGCACACGCATTACCGCTGACAGGCCTGTCAGTCTTCTCCTGTTTAAAATGCTCTCTGGCACTTAGCACATCGAGACTCATAATCATGCCTGTTCACCTTAAATTATATATTCTTTAATGGTTGTTACTGGTCTTTCTGGGGAAGCCGAATGCAATGAAGACTGAAGTTTCTTCTTTAGACTTTGAGCAAAGAAGTCTGTTAGGAAAGGCATTAAAATCTATTATACGGTAGAATTTTTTCTTTAAGGGATCGTCTCGTGAAGAAAGCATTCAGAGAGACCACACTGGAGTACATGCAAGCATTTCTCAAGTTCTGTTATACATATCTGTCTCCCAAACAGCTTCTACGGATCTGAAACAGTTGTCCCGCACAGTAAACCTCTGCAAACTGTGCTGTGGAAGCAGGCGCTGTCATTGTGGAAGTAAGTGGTGGTGATTTATATTTACACTGGGAATCTGTTTTGTAATGGAAGGAGAGCTGAGACTATTTCTATAGTTCTTAAAAACAGCAATGAAATTGCAAGTCACGACATGGCAATTATTTACATAAATCTTTTCTTGTTATTTCCTTCCTTCTTATCTTGCTAATATTTATTTTGACTACTTCACCGAGTGACTTTGACTTCATCCAGGATGAGAGCAGGGTGAGGGAACAGTGCCACCCAGGTAGTTCTTAATAACAAACCTCTGCAGTATTTGATGTTCTTTCTCTTTCAGTATTTTTCATTCGTACATTATAAAATGGTGTTTCGTTCCTATAGTTGGAGCTGTGAATAGTTTCCAAGGAAGACCAATGTTATTCACAAGATCAATTACACATGTGAATATTTTATCACATTTTCCAAGTATCCTTGTCTTTGCGCTTACATTTGATGATCAGGCTTGAAATTAGTAACTCAGCACTTACCTGGACCAAGAAACTTTTTCAAAAAGAAATACAGTGAAATTGCAAAGGGTCATTTCCTCCAGATATTTATAAAATATAAAAGCCAAACTTGATTCAAGTAGTCGAAAGTTTGCCGTGGGAATTTTCTTCTGAGTTATGATTTTATTGATTTTGAGGAAAAAAATGGTGTCTTTGTTGTTATACATCAGTGGCTCTCAACCTGTGATCTCAGGACCAGTCTTACATGAGAAGCTATCAGAACTTCAGACTCTCAGTTTCTGCTTTCAGAGAGGAAGCACAGAACCTGTTTCCATAGCCTCACGTCCACCGATGCTCACTACTGTAGAGAGCCAGTGGCATAAGTAAATTAAAGGGGTGTCACTGTTTCAAGCATATCAATAATTTGAAGCAACAATACTGCAAATGGAAGTAAAACCTAAATAACCATTCACTGTTTATATCTGAGCATAGTAGAGATACAAAGTCAGATTTAAAAGTAAAGTTCTCAAAATCAGATATTGATTTGAACAAAAGTCTTTCTTTGATGTTATTTGAAGGCCATCAAATCTTTTCATTTGCTTAAATTTTATATAAAGAAAAAAGTGATTATAACTTCCATAAATCATTGTAAGTCATGTATGTACTAAGGGTTTGGATTTCTGTTTAGTTTTCTTTCTGTATAGTTCCCTTAGTATCTGTTGTTTGTCCCTGTCAGCTACTCTAGTTATGAAGTTTGAAAATTAAGGCAGAATTTGCCTATATAGAGATCCATCTGAAGTAAAATAGTATTTTTATAGAAATCATTCATGTTCTAGAAAAATTCCAGATTTTCTATGTGAAAAAGGAAAGAACTATGTGAGACATCTTAAAGTTTTTGAAACAACGTAGAAGAGTTTGGTGTTGCTTTCTAGGTAAAAGTCAATGGTGGAGTCTTGGTTTCTGGAGGATAGTCTGAGGTTTTGAAAATCAAAGGAGTATACAAAAGAAGAAAACATTCAAAGTAAAAATTTTAAGCTTAAGGTAAATGCATGTAGATGCTATCTGGAAACTGAAAAATGAAGAGAGTAGAACTGCCCACTTTTAATGGAAACAGACATCTCTACTCTTCCTCTTTCTCCTGGAGGCAGGTCATTGGTTACATGTTTCTCACATTTGAGAAATGACCAACAAACCCTTTCCCATGGGATCACAGTGCATGCACCTTGCTAGTCTGAGAGAAGGAATCCTAATCAGAAAGCAGAATAACTGGAGTCTGTCCTTTATCTTTGTCTTCAAAATATTGAGGAAATAATCAATAGCTCCCACCTCTGTCCCTTCTAAATTGTAACTGGTTCTCTTTTCTATCAAGTGTAAGGATTGCACCAAAGATAGCCAGTGGTGATAGCATTCTCAGTGCTAGCTCCACCGTTCTTCATTTTCTTTCCACTTGTCTGACTATTACAGGAAAATTGCTTATTAGTTTAAAAATGTTATTATTCTTTGTGGAAAAAGATGATTTTACCTACTCTTATCCATTCTTTGTTCTGAATAAAAGTACACATTGATTGGTTGGGGTTAAATGTTAAACTTTTCAGTTCTGAATTCTAAGAAAGTCTTACTTATGACTTTGACCTTATTAGCACTAAACTTTAAACAGCTTAGCTAGTGAACTACAAGGGCCTACCAGTCTACAATAAAAGACATGTTCCTGGCCTGTTCGGCCCAGGTGCATTTAATGCATATATTCATTAGGATACTCTTGAGGCTCAGTTTTCCCAAGTGTATGACACTCACTCTGATTTCACTTTGCCAAACATTTGTAAGTTGCTTTCTGGTAATATAGTTGTACCATGTATGTTAGATTCCAGTATTTAGCAGAAGAGTTTAAGAGTTGAATTGAACTGAGACATAATGTATAGAAAATTTATGAACACAGACCATATTCAACTACGAATGTATCTCATGCTTGTACTTAGAAGGAATGAGTCTAAGGGCAGAACATCACTCCTCATCTCTTTGTTGCCTGCTTGAGTATATTCAACACAGTCAGAAGGCAATATAATAACACCAAAGTAATATAATCAGGGTTTCCACTGTCATTATTCTCACATCCTCTGGAATTTCCCAAGTATTAGTGAATTCCAATGTGTAAGTGTAAATATTAGCTATTAAGATACATTTTACACAACATAAATAAACTAACTCTGGGAGGACTTTCTTAATTACTTCCTTTTCTTTTTTTCCTCTTTCATGATATTCATCACAACAATATGAGAAAGAAATTAATGTGAGAGAGTAATTTGCCCACAGGTCGAAGAAAAAGCTGAATGAAAATATCTCTATGCATATTTAAAATATACGTCTGCAGAAATCCCTGTGACCTGCCTAAGGAACAGGTGCTCTGCTTCTTCTGTGGTCCTTTCTGTATAGACCCAACATCAGTGCATCCTTCAATCCTCATCGAAGAAGCGTCCATTTGCAGTAGATGGTGACTGACAGAGAAACACCCAACTGGTCAAAGCACAGAGGAGAGGAGATTACTAAATACTCAGCCCTCAAGGGAATATATATGCTCCAACCCTTCTTCGAAGGCTGAGAGACCACTGTGGAAGAGGAAGCAGCTAGAAGTCAGAAGGTCAGGAGTTTTATGCTGCTGCTGAGTAAATTAATTCATCATGACCTAAGCTGTCTGTAAAACTAATAAAAGGCAGTCTGCCTTTTAACAGAACTACACATAATAACATACATACAACTTATTGGAAACATGTAATTCACAGAGTTAATTTTCTAGGATTAACTCTTTGACATTTCATCAAAGATATGTTTCTTTCTGTTTCTGGGTTACCTCACTCAGAATGATCTCTTCTAGTTCCATCCATTTGCCCACAAATTTTATGATTTCCTTATTTTTAATAGCTATTGTGTAGATAGCTACCACAATTTTTTTTCTCCATTTCTCCATTGAGGGACATCTAGGTTGTTTCCAGATTCTGGCTACTACAAATAAAGCTGTTATGAACATGGTTGAGCAAATGCCCTTATTGAATGGTGAGGCATCTTTTGGGTATATGCCCAGGAGTGGTATAGCTGAATCTTCAGGTGGTGCTATTCCCAATTTTCTGAGAAATGTCAGATTGATTTCCAAAGTTGTTGTACAAGTTTGCACTCCCACCAGCAATGGCGGATATTAGCCGTATAATATAGGATAGTCATCTATAGACCTAAAGAAGCTAACACTAAAGAGGACCCTAGGGAGGATACCTAAATCTAATTCAAAACGACAAACAGGATAGACACCAGAGCGGTAAAAGGAGGAAACAGGATGGGAACCTACTGTAAATGGTCATCTGAAATGGTCCACCCAACAGGGGATCAAAGCGGATGCTGACACTCATGGTGAAACTTTGGGCAGAGAGCAGAGAATCTTATGGAGGAAGAGAGAGGTGGGAATAGATGGACATGGAGGGAGCAGGAGTCCCACAAAGATAACAACAAAGCTAAAAGATCTGAGCCCAGCAGGTCTTGCAGAGACTGATGCACCAACGGAGGACCATGAATGGAGAGGACATAGACACCCTGCTCAGATATGGCATATTGACAGCTCAGTCTCCATGTGGATCTCTGAGTAAGGAAAGCAGGGTTTGCCTCTATCATGAACTCAGTTGACTGCTCTTTGATCAATTGCCTCTGATGATGCAGCCTTGCCAGGCCAGGGAGGAAGAGGATCCAGGAAATCCTGATTAGATTTAACAAGTTATGGGCTGATGGCAAGATGGCAATGGTAGAGAACTCCTCCTTTCAGTGGACTAGGAGAATGAAATGGGGGGGGAAGGGCTGGGGGGTTTTGAGGGAGTGGTCTTCAACTGGGATATATAATGAATAAGTTGTGAAGAAAAAAATAAAAAATTAAATTAAGAAAAAAAAGATGTTTCTTTACTGATAATTCAAAAGCCAGCAGGTTTCTCAAGTCTAGAGAAAACCCTCTAGGTCACAGAGGAGGACATGGCAGCCAGTCCTGAAGATACCTGATAAGCTAGGGTCAGATGGAAGGGGAGGAAGACCTCTCCTAGCAGTGGAGTTGGAAAGGGGCAAGGAGGAGGTGAGAGATAGAGGATGGGGTTGGGAGAGAATGAGGGAAGAGGCTATGGCTGGGATACAAAATGCATGACCTGTGATTAATATAAAAAAATAAAAATTAATAATAAAAAAGAATGCCCTCAAAATATAAGTTATGCGGTAAGGACTGACTTCCGATGCTTTTTTTTATATGTGAAGTTGTAGAAAACATGACTTTGAACTGTGATAAAGGAGAAGTACATTAAAATGGCAACTGGGGATCTAGAAAAGATCATCCTGAGTGAAATATTCCAGAAGGAGAAAGACAAACACGGTATATACTCACTTATATAGACCTATAAGATGTGATAAACATAATGAAATCTGTACACCTAAAAAAGATAATCAAGAGAGCGGACATGGGGTAAGATGATCAATCCTCGTTTAGAAAGACAGATGGGATGCCCATTGAACGTATGACAGGAGTCTACTGAGCACATTTGAAAGGCTCTAACTAGCAGTGTTCTCAAAGCAAAGACTCATGACCAAACCTTTGGCAGAGTACAGGGAAACATAAGAAAGAAGGGGAGTTAGTCTGATGAGGAAAGGATAGGAGCTCCACAAGGACCAAATATATCTGGGCACAGGGTCTTTTCAGAGACTGACATTCAACCAAGGACCATGTATGGATATAACCTAGAACCTCTGCTCAGATGTAGCCTGTGGTAGCTCAGTAACCAATTGGTTTCCCATAGTGAGGGGAACAAGGACTATTTCTAACAGGAACTCAATGACTGGCTCTTTGGCCTCCCCACCCCCCAAGGGAGGAGCAGTCCTGTTAGGCCACAGAGGAGAGCTTTGCAGCCAGTCTTGAAGATACCTGATAAAACAGGATCATATGAATGGGGAGGAGGTCCCCCCTATCAGTGGACTTGGAAAGGGGCACGGTGGAGATGAGGGAGGGAGGGAGGGACTGGGAGGGAATGAGGGATCGGGACACGGCTGGGATACAGAGTTAAACAAAATGTAACTGATAAGAAAAAAATAAAATTAAAAAAAAATGGCAACAGGATCTGTAAAAAAAAAAAAAAAAGGTATTTCATACATCCAAATTCTCATGAAATGTTCCAGTTTCTCCAACAAGCCTGGCTTCACTGTGCCCCTGTCAGGTGTGCTGACAAACCAGACAAGTGAGGAAATCCTCTTAGAAGTTGTAGTTATGGAAGGAATTGGCTGATTCACTTTTGAAGGAAAGGTATCATCTTGAGTGCCGAGTACCACCCACACAAGGTCCTCCCTGGGAACCGAGGGCTACAGGAGGGGGCATCTGGAGCTCATCGCTGGGCAGCTGCGCAGCTTCCTTCTGTAAACATCGCCTTTCTTCGCTTCATCTTTTTATTTTCTGCTCTTCAATTCAGAATGCTAGTGGGAAATCTAATTTTGATAACCAAAAATAGCCAAAAGTATATCACAATTTTTCCTATTTCATAATGCACGAATAATCAAATAAACCCTGAATAGAAGCCTGCTGTATGACTAGTTTTGATGATTTTTTGGGTTGCAGCCATCAAATGGTGATGTAGATGACACTGAGTTCAGCCGAGTCTGCAAGGAAAGAAGGACATGTTTTTATACTTGTGGCCTCAGCACTTAAAAAAATTATTCAGCTCACAGTACACTGTCATGTGGTGGTTTTCTTTTGGAGGAAAAACATATGCATGACCAAAGAAATAACAAGTTTTTTTCAACTGCTGTCACTTGACAAAGAGCAATTGTGTTTTGAAATGATTTGGGTCATATATTACCTTCTGACATACTCTTCTGGGGTTGGGAGAATCTGTGGTCTTTTGATCAAACAATCTGCTGTGCATTTTAAACTTTCTTCCTATTTATAACCCGAAGATATTTCTGCTTTTGGTAAAATGTAAAATCTAAGATAACTGAATGCAATAAAAATCACTTAGTGCTTAGTAACAAATATAAATGTATTGCTTCACTGGAAAACATGTATATCTTATTTAATAATATTTTATTTAACTTATTCAATCTTATTTAACTATCTAGTAATAGTTGTGATTATTCTACATGTGGACTGGATTACAAAAAAGAATTACTTAACACAAAATAAAAATGATTGGATACTCTAAGATTTTATGTGTATTAATGCATAAATAATTAAACAGCTTCATGAATATGTATTATTAGTCTAATCTTATTGATGTGTAAAAGGGAAACCCAGATGTTGTCAGCTGTACAAGCTCACCTAGCAAGTGAATATCAGAGTTGAGAAATACTTCAGATGCAGGTCTACCACATTGTATTGTATTTCAGCAACTATCACGATGGAAAGTCAGCAACATGAGACCCTTAGAATCAATTTTCATATCCCCAACGATATTAAATTTGTTAACTTCCTAACTTTAAAAAATGGTTGGAATGTGAAATTGAAAAGTTAACTGAAACAATTTTTTCTAAAGTTTGTGGAAGAAATTTTTGAGCTAAAATATAATCTGGATGAATTGACTTAACAAATATATGCAGAATATTGAACAGAACAAATGGAAAACACACAATTTTCTCAGCAGCAAATAAAACCTTCTCCAAAACTGATCACATAATAGGGCACAAGTCAAATAAACAAATACATGAGAGAAAGAGAGAATTTGTCTTCTATGTAGTAAAACAATAAATCAACAATAAAATAAACTATAGAAGTCTCATCAGGACTGGCTGCATTGTCTTCCTCTGTGGCCTGGCAAGGCTGCTCCCTGCTCAGGGGGAGATGATCAAAGAGCTAGTCACTGAATTCAAATCAGAGACAGCCCCTGTTCCACATACTAGGGAACCCACTTGGAGACTGAGCTGGCATGGACTACATCTGTGCAGAGGTTTGGTTATCTACATGTATGCTCCTTGGTTGGAGTATTAGTCTCAAGTGACAACACATGCTGGAAAGGATGTGGAGAAAGGGGAACCCTCCTCCATTGCTAGTAGGAATGTAAATTTGTACAACTACTTTGGAAATCAATCTGGCACTTTCTCAGAATATTAGAAATAGTGATATCTCAAGATCCAGCTATACCACTCCTAGGCATATATGCTCAAGTATGCATGGACATTTGCTCAACCATGTTCATAGCAGCTTTATTCGTAATATCCAGAACCTGGAAAGAACACAAATGTCCTTCAACTGAGGAATGGATACAGAAATTATGGCACATTTACACAGTGGAATACTATTCAGCAATTAAAAGCAAGGAAATCATGAAATTTGCAGGTAAATGAATAGAACTAGAAAAGATCATCTGAGTGAGGTATCCCAGAAGCAGAAAGTCACACATAGAATATACTCACTTATAAGTGGATATTAGACATAAAACATAGGATAAACATACTAAAACCTGTACACCTAAAGAAGTTAAGTAAGAAGGAGGACCATGGGTAAGATGATTAATCTTCCCTCAGAAAGACAAATGGGATGGACACTGGAAGAAGGAGAAAACAGGAAACAGGATAAGAGCCTACCACAGAGGGCCTCTGAGAGACTCTACCTAGCAGAGTATTAAACCAGATGCTGAGACTCATAGTCAAACTTTTGGCAGAGTGCAGGGAATCTTGTGATAAACGGGGGAGATGGAAAGACCTAGAGGGAACAGGAGCTCCATAAGGAGAGCAACAGAACCAAAAATCTGGGAACAGAGCTCTTTTCTGAGACTGATATGCCAACCAAGGACCATATACATCTTTAATCCCAAACAATGCCATCTAATTGAAAGGCAGACAAGTTGGTGAATCAGAGAAAGATTTGACAGAATGAGTCAGAGAAAAGACATGCCCAACTCTAACAAGGACAGGAAAGAGGCAACACTACTTAAGAGAAGTGTAAGGAGAGAGGGTGCAGTTGAGTTTGGTGCAGTTTAATTGAACGCAGTATAGTTCAGTTGAGTTCCTGCAGTTCCTTTCAGTTTCACTCAGTTCCTGCAATCAGTGTAGTTGCACTTTGTGGAGTTCAGAGGGAGTCTTTCCAAACAGAGCATTTCAATCAGAAGCTGTGAGTAGACAATTTACCTCAGTCAGCTTAAAGTAGAGTTTGAGCTAGAACAGCTAAATTGAACCAGCCAGTCAGAGTTCAGAAAGAGGTAGAAAGTTTGAGTTTATTCAGCAGTAAGTCCTGGAGGCTGAAAATATTCTAGGCCTATGATAGTGAGGGAGGCTGGAAGCTGAAGCTATCAAGGTCCACGTTACAGATTAGATTAGAATGTGCAGAGGCTAGAAGCTTACATCCCTAGGCTTAGGGATAGATAGTACAGAAATAGAAATGCTCTGGACTCAGGCCGAGCCATGTATGTGTGAAGCTTGGGTATTGCTTCATCTCATCCCCTCATCTGAGGAAATAAAAGCAACATTACACCTCTTCTTTGTTGAAATATATTTATGGTCAAACTGGTCAATCTCTAAACTACCTCAGAAATATAAAAGTTTTATTCTTTTGCACCTCTAACTTTCAATTGCTTCTCTGAGACCCATTTCAGCTACCACCATAATCCTCTCCATCATCTGATGAAGGTATGCAGAAACGTTTGCCATTAATACCCAATTCATTAAATGCTTGGTGATAAAGACAGGAGTAAATGAATTGTCAAAATTATTCTTTGTGATAATTGTACTTTAACCTGGATTTCCTATGATAGATTCTTGTAGCATATGTATACACCTCCCCCTTTTTGAAATATAGCCTATCCAGTAAATGCTTAAATGGGAGAAATCATTCCCCAGGTAATTTACTCTCTACTGTTTTATCACAGAGGACTGACCTCTTTTAAGATTCCTGAATGTGAAACCAAACAATATTAAAGGAGACAGAAATTAAACATCTCCTGAACAAAGGACTATATTCCCTTTTGAATATAGACCTCGGACAAGTTCTTTTAGTGTCTGTATTTCCTTTAAGGAAGCAGTGAAAGGTCAACAAATTGTATTCTCCACAAGTTGATCCTGTCACTTTTATTGTCCCCAATTGCTAAGGCACCCAGCCATAAGGACAAGTGCTGAGTCTCAGCATCTAAGTGATATTTCTGTTGTCACTGCTTTGAAGCTCACTTAATAAATTATGGAATATATGATATATATATATGAATATATAAATCAGAATATATATAAACACACACAAAGAGAGAGAGAGAGAGAGAGAGAGAGAGAGAGAGAGAGAGAGATTCACCTTGTTTCTGTATCTCTGAAGAAACCTGGCTAAAATGACATCATTTCCACAATATCTACAAAGATAAAGAATTCTGAAGCCAGCTTTAATAGGATTCCAGCAGTAGAGAACACCCAAGAATATATATGCCCATTATAACAGTGGATTCAAAGCCATAGGATATATAACACTGGGGTTAAAACTACACAACATGAAAACAGAGTCTAGAGGACCTGTAGTATTGATTTTTAGACATAAGCATCATAATGGACACTTCTCTATTATTCCTCCAAGGTTTTAGAATACCATGTCTTAAATTGTGTCACCTCCAAATTCTTAGATTGAAGTTCAATATGACTTTATTTGGATATAAGTTGTATTAAGGTAATTAAGATAAAAAAAATCTAGAGATATTTGTTTTCTTACAAAAACACAGAAAAAGTCATTACCTGCCTGTGCACCCAGAAAAGAGCCATCCAAAAACACAGCTAGAAGGAAACCTTTTCTGTACACCAACCTTTTCTGTACACCAAGGCACTTTTAGGGGAAACCAGTCTTGCTAACTCCTTGATCTGGAATGTACAACCTTCAGAAGTGTGATAAAACTAATTTCTGTGATTTAAACCATCCAATCTGTAGAAATTTGTTATGGTATTCTATCCTTGGTAGTAATGAGTGGCTAACCAATCTAAATGGTCATGTTCAAGCGTTTGAAATGCCTTATGTCACGTAATCACCTTCATTTCTATAATATGAGGAGAAGAAAATTTACAGGTTGACATAAATAAGTCATAAATATGACATAAGAATTCTTAAACTATTGTGCTGAAAACAATGTAAAGTAAATCCAACCATAATAGGCTAGCATTTGCTCACATGTGTAACTCGTAACCATTCAAGATGCGTGTGGTTAGCTATTCACTTTACTTCAAGGACGCAACTAATAGAGCTCACTAAACTATTTGTTGTGACATTGTACATCATATTTTTCTTAGCCTATTGCAAAATGAGACAGCATCAAATTAAATATCATAACTTGGAAACAAATCCTAAGGGAAATAAATCTATCTTTGACACATCATATTTTAAATTGCAAAGCATAGCAAAATCCATCATTTATAGAACTAAAATCTCCTGTATGTGAATTTCTGTGTGTTGTTACTAGGGAACCTAAAGTTTTCAGTGCAGATATTGGTTTTGTTATGGTTTCTCTTCAATAAACTAGGCGTGTGTGACGGCATCTGTACATTTATCATGTTTTTACTGTACTGATTCATTTTTATCCCATCCTGATAAAAACATATAGTTTAGGGCCAATGTTTTTGTCAGTTCTTACTGCTTAAAGTGGTTTCCCAACCAAAATATTCAAAGTAAGGAGGAAGCCAGGATGTGGAGCTTTAAACCTGAAAACAGTTTTATTAAGTTATAAACATACATAGAATGTGTTGTAAAATTCACTGATTCTGTCCAAGGTTTTTGCTTAGTCACAGCTTGAATATTAACTTCATCTTGTAAGCAGTAGCTAGAGGGCCTTCCCTCTCTAGTGTCATGCAGAGAACAAGTTTTGCCCACTTGTGCTATCTGTTTTTCAGAAAATAAACTGAATTGGAGGGACTTAGGAATCAGTTCCTTCTAGAACAATGGGAAGAAAGTTGAAAGGTGGATAAAAGGTAGTCACAGCTCTTCCCTCAACCCAAAGCTGACTGGAGAGTGGCTTCTAGCCACTCTGTCTGAGGGAAGCTGACCTTAGAAGGGCAAGGAAGGAAAGCCCATATGCTTAGGATTCTGTGCTTGGGATAGAGGCTGGCAGAATCCCAAATTCTTCTAGGGAAATTCTGGCTTGAACTCTTAATAACTGCAAGACCACTTGTACATGTGTATAAAATATACTGAATATAAGACCATACGGATTTGTATACTCTTAATGTTTTCATTTTTTTCCACCTCCAAGGATTTCAATTTGTCCACTGGGGCTCAGGTTTTGAGCTCAGGCTGTGTGCATATCCTAGAGTTCTTGCCAGGCTTCTAACTGATCCCATGCTGAATCGGTAGACTTACCTTGAGTTCTTACTCTTTACACTTTTTATTATTCTCAAAAAGTGAAACAATGAACTCCTGATATTTCCACCCTGACACAAGTCTTTAAACCAGGTTGTAGAATAACACTATTGGGTATAATACGAGCCTGAGAACACAGTTGTAATCCAGACTTCTTAAAGCCAGATGACTTACCAAGAACTATACCACTCTTCTAGTGTGTAGAAGATAACAGAGAGTCTTTAAAATCCTCACAGTCTAAATTAGTTTGTTCAAATATATGGAACAGCATTAAATCATAACTTTGAAATTTTATGTTTTAAGCTAAAATAAAATTAATATCAGCACATCTGGGCATTAGAGATGATGGCTGCCAAGCAATATTATTTAATCCCTGTGCTTGTAGGCACGTTGTCATTTGTGCTCACATTAAGGTTTGATGTTGTTTGGGTTCTTTTCATTTTATTATTTGAGACAGGGCTTCTTTGTGTAGTCCTGGCTGTCCTGGAACTAGCTCTGTTGACCAGACTGGCCTTGAATTCACAGAGATTCACTTGCCTCTGCCTCCTGGGTGCTGGGATTAAAAGCATGTACCACAACCACCCTGCCACTTTAGTGTTTTTGTTGGATTCCTAAGTGTACAGATGAGGGTTTATGACTCTTGCGCCTACTCTTGGGATCTTCTCTCTCTGTTGGTTTGTCTTATATAACTTCAATGTAATAGTTTTGTTTTATCTTATATTTTATTTTGTTATATTTAAAACAAAAGAGTTAAAATCCAGTTGGGCTGGCAAAAGTACAACCCATCAGGAAGCTTGGGCCACCTTAAGCCATGCTAAAAAGGAGAAATAATTAGCTCTTTGATGTGCCTTTCCTTCCCAAAATTTCTTCCCCTCAGTTCAATTGCTACAGGCCTCTGTGAGGTTCTCTTGCATATGCCTGATGTTCTGTGTTCTGAGTTCTTTTCTTCTTTTTCTTTTCTATCTCTTCATTTCAGATGCTTTCCAAAACATCTTTTTTTTTTTTTTTTTTGGTGTTTTGGACTTTCTTATTTAAAATTCCCCTCTCTGCCTTGTGGTGGCTTGACAGTTGTATGTCTCATGTCCACACTAAGTCAACTAGCACATATTTTGTTCCTCTCTATTCCCCTCCACACAGCTGCCAAGATTTATAGCTTATCTGTCCTGAAGTGTTCCTTTAAACTCTAATAAATTTGTTTTTAGCTTCTGAGTTTGGTCTTCAGTTTTTTTGGGTTTTTTGTTTTTGTTTTTGTTTTTTTTTTTTATTACAGAAACTAAGAATCAAAAGTGATGACTATGGTTTCCTGTTAATATGTGGTGGCTTCCCCCAAATTTCCAGTAACACTTTCCTTTGTCACTCACGTTTTTATTATTTAAGCTAGTAAAATTTATTGTTAGAACATTTTTAAGTCTACAGCAAAACTGAATAGAAAATATAGAGAGGCCAGCATAGCTCAGCCCGTGTCTCCCTCCCACAGCGTTGACACCCACACCACTATCATTATAGGAGCACATTTGTTCCAGACTGTGAACCGCAGTGTCATCATTTTCACTCAAAATACACAGGTTCTATTGCCAGAGGACAACTTTTTTTTTTCTTTCTTTCTGTGAAACAATGTCATGATACTGTTTGGTTCAAAGTGGCCTCCCAAAATGTCAGTGCTGGTGACAGTGTCTTAACCAGGACACTTCTAGCCAGGTAACCAGAAGGATTGTTATTGGGTAAACAGAAGCCTGGCTTTAGGTTTCTGTTTAGCAGAGAAGCAAATTTCTTATGGTAGATTTCTGTTTGCCAAGTATCTCCCTTGACCTGCCCTCAAAGATCAACTCCCCTGGGCAAGGGCATCTAGTTCCAAACAACCTGTACCAGCTCAAATACCTTCACCTTGCTAACTGCTGTATAAAATCTGCTTGCTTTCCCACCAGTTCGCTGCTCTCTGTTCTCCACCCCACCCCAGGAAATAGCCTTGGCAGTTTAATCTTCAGTAAACCTTTATCCATGTCTAGTTCGGTGGTTTCACTGCACCCTGGCTTACAGGTACCTTGTGACAAAAAGTTGAACAAGACACAGGAAAGCATCAGTGAAAGTACAGATTTATTACAAGTGACAGTAAATGTAGAGTACACTCAAAATGGTGTTCCTGAGTTCCATTCAAAAGTTTGCTGATGGGCTCATTCAGAAGGAGAAGAAACCCAGAATGGGAACAGATCCTTACACTGATGAAGTGCAGCTGGTTTGTGATCTCAGTTTCTGTATGTGTGTCTGTGTGTGTAGGGAGAAAGGTATGTTGGCATCCACAAGCAGGCATCTCTAAGGCCCGCCCCAAAGGACCTGACAAACCAGATATCAGGCATCTGTGAAGCCACCTACAGACCACCTGAAACCACCTGCACATGCTCTGGGTCACCTTATAAGAGAACTCACGCCACCAACCTGCTTCCTGCCCTGCCCAGAGACTGTCTCTATGACCCCTTCCCTCTTCCCTTAATAAACCTTTCATGGGGAACCAGCCATGGACTTTGCTGCACAGTCCTAACAGGGTGTATCCCAATTTTTTCTTCTAATTTATTGTTTACATCCCTCTTCTCCTTCTGGCCCAACCTCCCTCCCTCTTTCACTCTATCTCCCTCTACCAGTCCTTAAAAAGGGGGCACCCTCTTCCCCTACCATCTGACCCTAGCATATCAAGTCTCATCATTCTCTTCCTCTGTGGCCTTGCAGGGCTGCCTCACCGGGGGAAGTGATCAAAGAACAGGCAACATAGTCCATGTCAGAGAGAGCTCCAGCTCCCCTTACTAGGAAATCCACATAGAGATTGAGCTGCCTATTGACTATATCTGAGCAGGAGCCTAGGTCCTCTTCGTACATGGTCCTTGGTTGGTGCATCAAGTCTCTGCAGGACCCCCTGAGCTCAAATTTGTTGGCTCTGTTGATCTTCTTGTGGAGCTCTTGTCCCCTCCTTCTGTCCCCCAACTCTTCCATAAGACTCCCTGCACTCTGCCCAAAGTTTGACTGTGAGTCTCAGCATCTATCCCCAGATGGGTGGAGCCTTTCAGAGGACATCTATTGTAGGTTCCTATACTGTTCTATATCTTCAGCTGCTTCCAGTGTCTGTTCAGTTTGACCTTCTGATTGAGAACTAAACATCCTCCCTAGAGTCCTCCTTACTACTTAGCTTCTTTAGGTCTGTGGATTGAAGTGTGGTTAAATCCTGTATTATATGGCTAATATCTACTTATGAGTGAGTATATACCATGTGTCTTTTTCTGGTTCTGGGTTACCTGACTCAGGATGATCTTTTCTAGTTTTATTCACTTGCCTGCAAATTTAATGATTTCCTTGTTTTTAATAGCTGAATAGTATTCCATTGTTTAGAAACCACAGTTTCTTTATCCATTCTTCACTTGAGGGACATCTAGGTTGTTTCCAGATTCTGGCTATTACTAATAAAGCTGCCATGAACATAGCTGAGCAAATGTCCTTGTGGTATGGTGGAACATCTTGATGTATGCCCAAGAGTGGTGTAGCTGGATCCTGAGATCGAGCTTTATGCATACCCTGTCATGCATGTGCATGATATGGCTAGTAGAATTTTCTTCTCAACAAGTCACTTCAGGAACAGATGACTGGCCTTCACCATGTTTGTGCCCAACATCAGTTAGGCTGGTTTTCTCTCAACCTGCCAGGATGTGCTTGAACACAAATCATTTAGGAGGGAAGGCACTGTGTTGCTCTATCAGGAAAGGGCAGAAAAGAGCTGGGGCACCGGGTTGTTTTTCTATTTTCCAGCCTCATTTATATTATCACTGATGTTTTGTATTCCTGGCTTGGACCAGTACGTGATCGTGTGCTAGCCCCGGCGCAGTGCCACACAGAAGACTTTCCTCTATGGATGAGATGGCTTGTCTGAAACTAATGCTGAGGTTGAATCCACATCATGAAATATTAAGAAATGGAACCAAGGGAGATCCTGTCAAAAGTTGATTAGGGCTTTGCTTATACAAATGGAATATTCAATTCATGCAACCAAGTGGAAGATTAAGGGTTCACTGCAAACAAAACAAACAAAAACAAAAATGCAGGTTGACTCTGTCCATCACTCAGTCTCTATCTTTCATCACAAAGAATCCATGTTGCCTGAAGAATGCCAATAAGGCTATGAATAGAAATATCAGCGAAGATGGACCACATTTTAAAATAACTTACCTGTTCTATAGAGTTGTGCTATTACCAACAGAAAATAGGTTCAGTTTAACAGCCCTAAAACTTCCCTATGTTCTGCCAATTTATCCTTTTCCAGGGTCACTAACAGTCACTAACCATCTCCTTACTTTATCATTTTGCACTTTCCGGAATGTCCTATCTTGCAATAATAAAGTTCATAGACTTTTTACACTCAGAAGCTGCCACTACTGTGCCTTTCATTATCTTTTATATGTTCATGGCTTGAAATTTTTTTAAAGCAATGAATAATTTTCCATTGTCTGGACACATTACAGTTTATTATTTTATCTACTGAAGGCATGTTTTCTGTCTCAGAATTTGACAATTATAAATAATGTGGCTATTGGTATTGATTAGCCATTTGTTAGCTTATTTAAAAGTATTTCCTTTAATTTTCCTATTATAAGATAATTACATCATAGTTCCCTAATCCTTCCTCCTTTTAAACTCTTCCGTGAGGCCTCAGCAAAGAACTACAGACAACTAGAATGCGAAGTGGGAGAAAGTCTTCTCCCAGGAAAGGCAAACCAACTGGTTATCCAATACCAAATGGTTAACCCTGAAAGCATGTCTGCAAATGTTAGCATATGTTCTCAACGCCACTGGGTAAGTACCAAGGAGTAAGGATGCTCGGTCACATGTTCTGAGGGTGTTTGGTTTTATAAGAAGCTGACAAACATCATCTAAAGGGCTGTGCACTTTCTGTTCCTGCCAGCAATGAGCAGGACTTCTGTTGCTCTTGTCTACAGATAATTGAAGGATGGTAATTTTAATATGTGTGCTGTGGCCTCATTGTAGCTTTAGTAAACAATTCTCTGATGAAAGATGAGACTTGTAAGAAGTGATTAGATAACTAAAACTCTTACCTCATTTGTGGATTCATGGTGTTCTAGTAACAGTTATCAGTTAACTATGTCATACATGAAAACTTACTTTTCCACCATGCTATACTACTCCTAGGCATATATCCAAAAGATGCTCAAGTACACAACAAGGACATTTGATCAACCATGTTTGTAACAGCTTTATTTGTAATAGCTAGAACCAGCAAGAGTCTTTCAGGGGCCCTCTATGGTAGGCTCCTGTCCTGTTACTTGTTTTGTCCTATTTCCAATGTCCATCTTATTTGTCTTTCTAAGTGAGGATTGATCATCTGACCCTTAGACCTCTTTCTTGTTTATCTCCTTAAGGTATACAGATTTCAGTTTGTTTATCCTATATTATAGGTCTAGTACCCACTTATAAGTTTTTTATTTATTACAGTTTATTCACTTTGTATACCAGCTGTAGCCCCTCCTTTGTTCCCCTCAATCATACCCTCCCTCACTCACCTCCTTCCATGCCCCTCCCCAAGTTCACTGAGGTAATTTTAAGATAATACCTATCACAGCAGGTTTCACTAAGGCATTGTTATGCAAACACCCCCACTCCTCACCTACATTCTCCAATACTGGTCACCCACCTCCTCCAAAGAGTCCCACTATCTGCTTTCTTGCAATATAAATACTATTATCCTTTCTTTTTTTCCCTTTTTCTCCCCTTTCTACTCTCATGATCTAAATACACACACACAAACACAGTTAAGTTCAAATTCCACATCTGAAAGCTTATATTCAGTATACTATTTTTCTGAATCTGGCTTATTTTACTTAACACAAAGATTTAAAATTTTATATATTTTCCTGCAAATGTCATGATCTTGTTACTATTTATGACTGAGTAAAATTCCCTTGTGTACATATACTATATATTCTCCCCCTGAGAGCTTTTATTTTATTATTTTTCAAAGTTAACAATATTATATACTTACTGATAAAGTTTAAACACAACAAAAATGTATAAAAATTCTCAAGTGTTTTCTCTCTGGAGATTGTCAAGAGTTCAGGCAGTCATTTATTAATTTATGTATTCATGTATTCATTCACCCAATATAAACTTATTAACATACTTTACATAAGTCAGGCAAAAGAGATAAAATGTTAGACTCATAATAATAGACTCAACAGTCATCATAAATTTTAAAGAATCTTATTCTGACATCAGATATGTTTATATTCTTTATGTGTTCCTCTGGTGATAGACACTTAGATTGGTTCAATTTCATTGCTAATTTGAACAATGCAACAATAAGAATGCTTATGGGAAAATGCAATATGATTTAGAGTCTCACATATATATATGAGATAGGTGGGGAATAGAGTAGCTTTGTTTTCATATTTTTAAGACATTTTCACAATGATTTCCATAGGGGCTGCCACCAGTTCATATTCCTACCAGAAATATTTCTGTGTATCTTCTTCCACAAACACTCACCAACATTTGTTGTTATTTGTTTTCTTTCTTTAAAATTTTTTTTTCTGAGATAAGGTTTCTTTTTGTTGCCTTGGACTGGCTTTGTAGACAGGCTGGCTTCCAACTCACAGAGATCTGCCTGCCTCTGCTCCCCGAGTATAGAGATTGAAGGCATGAGCAAGTCCTCCCTCTCCTCAGCATGCTCTTCTATTTACTTTCTTTATAAAACTAGAATTTTATCATTAAATATGTGCAAATAACTAGTGCTCATGGTGCTGTGAAAGTACTTTGCATGCCGCTGGAGAAGAAAAGTAAGCACTGGCTCAGCTGCAATCCCTGTGAGCTGCAACAGTAACCTGCTGATAAGATTTACTGGTGCAATCATAGCACGAGCAGAAATAACTCTACCAGCACACTTTTGAACCCTTCATCTGGGGCGTTCTTTTTTTTGTGTGTGTGTGTGTGATCTTTTGGAGAAGTCATAATACCTTGCTTTTTCATGTTTCTCATATTTCTTTCTTTTATGCAACTGATGGTTTTGATAGCTTTATGAGTTTTATTTGGAAATTCTCTCATTAATGAGGTTTCTCTTGAGGGCCTGATCCTTAGTACTACTTTTGAATGAGACTTCCTCTTCCTTCCCATCCACTAGGGAGGTGCTGTACATTGCTTAGTTCACCTTTTTTTTTCTTGCATTGTCTGTCTGTCCTTTCCACAGCATTGTTTTTCTCATAGAATTAGATTACTTACAGACCATTGTAAAGTATACCATTAATTTTTTTCTTTTTATTTAATTTTTTATATTAATTACAGTTTATTCACTTTGTATCCCAGCTTTCGTTCCTTCCCTCATTCTCTCTCAATCCACCCTCCCTCCCTCATCTCCTCCCGTGCCTCTTTCCAAGTCCACTGATGGGGGAGGTCCTCCTCCCCTCCCATCTGACCCTAGGCTATCAGGTCTCATCAAGGCTGGCTGAATTGTCTTCTTCTGTGGCCTGGTAAGGCTGCTCCCTCCTCAGGGGGAGGTGATCAAAGAGCAGGCCACTGAGTTCATGTCAGAGGCAGCCTCTGTTGGCATTACTAGAGAACCCACTTGGAGAATGAGCTACCATGGGCAACATCTGTGCAGAGGTTCTAGGTTATCTCTATGCATGGTCCTTGGTTGGAGTATCAGTCTCAGAAAAGAGCCCTGTTCCGAGATTTTTTGGGTCTATTGCTCTCCTTGTGAAGCACCTGTCCCCTCCAGGTCTTTCTCTTTCCCCCTTTCTTCATAAGATTCCCTGCACTCTGCCCAAAGTTTGACTCAGCATCTGCTTTGATACATTGCTGGGTAGAGTCTTTCAGAGGGCCTCTGTGGTAGGCTCCTGTCCTGTTCCCTGTCTTCTTTCTTTTTTGATTTCTGCCCTGTTTGCCTTTAGTTTTATTGTATTTGCATAGATAGTAACCATTTATGTTTCACAGTTTGGGCTGGGTGAGTCTTCACCATGTTTGGTGTCTCGTAGGCAGGGAACTCTTCCTACTTGGCTCTCTTACCTTTAAAACCCTTCATCTCTCTTCAAGGGCACGGTGATGGATCAACTCCCCTGACCTAACCCAAACCTAATGACATCATCCTAGGAGTTAATCTTTGAAGATTAGAATACTCCCAGTATACACATGTGCAATCTGGAACACGCGTAACCTGAGAGGAAACACACACGTTGTCCACTTGTGCATTTTACATCAACTTCTCATCTTTGCTCACATTTTTCTAGTGGATTCTTCAACTCTTCGGTTTTTGTTTGTGAAATCATATTTTTAAATGCTGGGAATCTGAGCTCTTCTCCAAGACTTTAGTGTTCTTTCATTTCTAATGTGTTTTTCTCTTACTATAGTATATTCAAATATTTTCTTTGCATGTACATGATGTTTATACATACACTTGAAAGTCATTAAAAGTGCTTTGGCCAGGTGTGGTGGCTGACATCTGTAGTTCCAGCACTTCAGAGAGGGACTCAGGAAGAAGTGTTGTAAGTCTCAGGCCAGCCTGCACTGTGAAATGGGACCCTTTCTCTAAACAAACCGCACCAAGAGCAATGGCAACAGCAAGAGCTCCAAACAACGTTTAAAGTCTATTGTTTGCTCTGTCATGCTTATCACTCATGTACCTGTATACGATAAAATGTACTAACTTTACATTAAATGAAATGAACAGTTATTAATTATAGATAATATATTATTTTCATTATCATTTCTGTTGGAATAGTAAACCCCTTCCCCCAAATTTTTAAGTCTTAAGTTTTGAAATTGTGAATATTTTCTTTCATGGCTATAATGGCTAATCTCTTTGCCAAGTTGACTATATCCAGAATAAACTAAACAAACAAACAAACAAACAAACAAAACTAAGCATTTGGGCATTCCTGTGAGAGATATATTCTTAATTGGATCATTTGAAGTAGGAAGACCTACCCTAAATCTGACTAAACATTCTGGTGTCAGTACAATAAAATGACATGGAAGTAAAAAGCTTTTGTTTTTTGGCTTGCTTACCTGCACTCATTGGAATATTCATCTCTCCTGCTGCTGAGGCTTCTTTCACTAGCATTAGAACTTATTTCCTCAGAATTCCAAAACAGACTGAGTCAGCTGAGACATCCACTTCCATGGGCTGAACAACCGCTGGATACTCTCCTTCATGAATCAACCATTGGAACACTAGCCTGTAAGTCACTCTAGGAAATCCATTTTATGCATACATATGTAAATGCATAAATATATCATACATGTCATGTGTTATGCATGCATGTATCTCTTATTGTGTCTAATGTTTTATATTTATATATGTATATATACGTACCTACATACATATACACATATATGTGTATTTTATTTTTATTTTTGATGTGTAGTTCAGAGGTTTAGTCTATTGTCATCATGGTGGAAAACATAGTAGCATACAGGTAAACATGGTGCTGGGAAAGTAGCTAATAGTTCTACATCTGGATTCATATATGTAGATTCATGTGTGTGTGTGTGTGTGTGTGTGTGTGTTGTGTGTGTGTGTGTGTGTGTGTTTGTGTGTTTGTGTGTGTGGGTTAAGGTTACTGTTGTTGTGATGAAACACTATGACGAAAAGCAGTTAGGGAGAAAAGGTTTTTTGCTATGCTTCCACATCACTGTTCCTCATCAGAGGAAGTTTAAGCCAGGAACCTGGAGTTATAGTAAATGCTGAGGAAATGGAGGGGTGCTGCTTACTGAGTGGCTCCTGCTGGCTTGCTCAGCATACTTTCTTCTAGAACCCAGGACGACTGGACTAGACCAGAGGTGACCACACCCATCATGGACTGGGCCCTCCCCATCACTCACTAGGAAAATGCCCTACAGGCTTGTCTACGGCTGGATGTTAAGGAGGCATTTTCTCAATTGAAGTTCCCTTCTCTCTGATGACTCGAGAGTGTGTCAACTGACATAAAAATTAGACAGGACAATATGTATCATTCATACATACATATACACACACATATATATTTTCATCCTACTATTTCTGTTTCTTTAGAGAATCTTTATTAACAAACTGCATAAGCCAACATTTTTTACATTTGTGACTAAATTAAAGATCTCCAGATGGAGAGATTGTCTGGGTGGGCAAAATATAGTTATAAGTGTCCTTCCAAAACAGGTTATTAGCAGCAGAGCCAGGAAAAAAAATACAAGAATGGAAGCAGAAATAGAAGAAATAAGCTTGGTAATGTGTTTTGCTGGCTTTGAAGATGGGGAATCCCAGAGACAAAAACTCCCAGCAGGCTTTGCAACTGAAAAAGGCAAAGCACTAGGCAGTCTTAACCAGATGCCAGTGAGAATGTAGCTCTGTCAAATTAGGCTTCTGGGCTTCAGAGTTCTGAGATAATAAAATCATGTTTGAAGCTTGTGATATTTCCTTACAACAACAATAAAAACTCAGACATCAGTTTACCGCAGATCACTTCACTAGTTGGTTTATCTATTTTTCATGTGCTGTATAGAACTTCTGTTTTGTTATCCAGATTTATGTTAAAATCCCAAAAGGCTATGTATATTATGTAATAACTTGGTACTCAAATTTGCCACTCTTCTGTCTTTATCTTAAAAGTGAAGCAGATACCATAATAAAATGGGTGCTGAAATGAGTTTTCTATCCCAGTTTTCAGAGTTACATGATAAAACAAAAGATGGCAAGTTGTTTTTCCTTCAAATGGCTTGTATACATTGGCTATCACCAGTTAATTGAATATGCTGAGATATAGCTGGCCTGCAGAATTGTGTAGGTTGAATGTTTTCTGCATTCCTACATGAGTAAGGCACAAATAAACAGTAACATCAACTAAGCTTACCTTTAATTTATACCCAAATCACCAAAACTATAGTACAAAAGAATAACTATTGCTGTGCCATAATTTGGTTGCAGCTTACTTTTAAGAAATTTAACATTGTTAGGATAGATGAATTTGTTAACTGAGCTTCAAAGTTAGATACCCATATTGTTTCCTATTTTGTTTTTTAATTTATTATTATCATTTATTATAATTTATTCAGTTTGTATCCTGGCTATGGCCCCCTCCCTCCTCTCCTTCCAACTCCACCCTCCTTTCCCTATGCCCCTCCCCTAGTCCATTGATAGGGGAGGTCCTCCTCTTCTCCTTCCATTTGACCCTAGCCTATCAGGTCTCATCAGGACTGGTTGCATTGTCTTCCTCTGTGGGGACTTTTTCTGGCATGAACTCAGTGGCAAGTTTCTTATTTCTTAAGATCTGTTCCACAAAACATGGATTTTCCAAAGGAACAACAATGAACTTTTTGGATCCTAAGTTCAAAGGCCATGTGTGTGGCTTGTCAGTGTGTCGGTGAAAGCTCTGTTCAAACAAAATGGCCATTATCTAATCTGCATGGAAACTTGGGGGTAGCAAGAAGGAGCTTTTTCTTTCCTAGGGAAAAATTAACTTGCTTTGGTTTCAATAGAGTATTTATTTCTGTTTCGACTCAACTATTCAATGTATACAGCCCATTCTATCTGGGATAATGTTTGGTTTTAGGGTATTGTTAATGTGAAATGGCATTAGTGATTCTTTGAATATAGTTTTATGTTATTAAATAACACACACATTTAAAAATACACATTGTATTCTTTCTTTTTAGTGTTTTTTTACCAAGAAGTACAATAATAGCTAAAGGGGTCTTCCTTCAATCCTAAACTACAGTAAACAATGTTTCTAAGATTATTTGGGAACCACATAGGTTACTATTCAATGTGATAGTGGAATCAACTTCTTCCTCTTGTTTCTCCCTGTCATATTTCTTCCTATCAACCACCAGCTTTTTTTCACACGATGGTCCCTGCTTTGTAAATGGTGTAATGAAAGCCCTTAGCTAATTATGCAAACTTCTGTTGTCTGGAAGAACACCAGCAAAGTATGTCCTGTTCTGACAGACCTCCGTGGAAAGGCTGTGTTGTGTGGCCCAAATAAGACTAAAGTTGCTACTTTTGTTTTTTTTTTTTTTTGTAACATAACTCAACTGTTAATCAAGAATGATACTCCTGAATGATACTGCCTGTGGACCATATATTCCAAAGGCACAAATATGTCACTGAAAGCATAGGAGAGAATCATGTTATCTGAATCATCTGAAATCATGTTAATGATTTCAGAGAATTAACATGTTGCTAAGAAAACATTACATTCCTTGAAATCTCATATAGGAATAAAATCTATTTCTCTGTTTAAAAAACAAACAAACAAGCAAACAAAAACAAACAGAACAACAAAAGATCAAAGTTGCAATGTGTCTGTCTTAAGTCTTCTATTGGCCATGTGATCATTGGCCTGGATCTCTTTCTCCAGGGTATGGTGACCATATATGCATGTGGTTTGCTGAAAGCTCAGGGAAATTGGTAGCATAGATTAGGCCAAGGGTGTGTGTAAGTGGTATGGCTCTATAACGTGCTAGACAAGTGTAAGATGTTACTTGTATTTGAGTTCATAGATGCCCTGCTATAGAGGAGCAAGCCGAGTCTCTCCATTCCTCCTGCCTTGGGGTCGGTATTTCATGAGGACAACAATTGCTTCCTCACTCACAGCCAGGAAAACAAGTCATCCTCAAAGACGGTGTTTTCCGTTTAAATTACTCACTCAGCCCAACTTTTCCAGTTCCTGCTGAACGCAGAAGGCACCACCCTGGAGATATGACCCCGTGCCTTACCACACAAAGAGCTCTCCTTCCAATGGCACATCTGAGGACACTGGAGAGTAGTTAATTCCTCCAGACTCATGCCCACTCATCTTATTGTCCACATGACACACATATGGCAAAAACTTCCTAGTATCTGTGGCCTCTTAACAGTTTTCCCATGTCTTGTGATCTCATTGTCAGTGTTCTCAGGATGTAATACACTCACAATGACTCTGTATAAATGGACGAATGGTTTGTAAACAAGAAGATAGCTTTGATTATGGCAAAATGAAGTTTAAGTACATTTTTCACAGTGTCCACGAGCCATGCGGGCTCTACCTGTGAAAGGGAATTGCAGAGAAAATAGAAGTGAAATTATGACTAACTATTAGAAAATGAATTCAAAGCACAGGACATAACCTTCCAGGAAGGGATAAAGTAACTAAAGTTATTTCAACCCAAAGGCAAAGCATGCAAAATATCTCCTAGCTGGTACCTATCTATAGAAAAGAGAGCAACAAGAAAATATTGTTAGATAAAAGAAGAAGGATCTCAGCTAGATATAAAGAATTTCTGAATAATGACATTTGTTGAATATTAGAAGCGGTTACAGAGGAAATTGTGGAGTCTCCTTTTCTAGCAATCTTTCTGTAGTAAGATAAAGTCTGCTTGCATCGTGTGCTCTGAGCAAAGTACTGAGAGCCATTTTCAAATGTCCATACACTCACTTGTCAATTAAACACATACATTAGAGCTTGAATAAACATTTCTCCCTGGTGACTACCTCAGTATCTCTTAACAATTTGGGGGAGCTTTTTTTTTTCGGTTCTGGTAGAGATATAAGACTTCCCACCTTCACTGTCCAGTTTGTTGGTTCATTCACACTGTTTTACAGCAACCAACAGAATTTGTCTCAATAAATTTTCATCCTAATTAAAATTCTGGATTCATAATAATAATAATTCTCATCAACTTCTATCTCTGTGCCCAGTAACCATCATTCTTATTTCTATTTATATGAATTTCTGTTCTTTTGACATTTTAATGGTTGCCCTAACAGAGTGGCCTCCAGTTTTCCAACATAGATTCTAATGTATAGCATATCCAAGCTTTTTCCAAATAAGGTGGAACATGGCCCATGTTCTGTCAGGCACACTCACCAGTCCTTACTGTTGAGACCTTTGAAGATAGTTTCATTCATTTCTTTGTAAGTGACCTACTTTCGCTTCAAAAACTTCTAAGTTTTCCCCCAAGGTCTCTGACTTTAGAGTTAGTTATCAATAATTTCCTTTGGTATAGCTGACGACATCAGGTATAAGTTCTATCTTGTGGATTAGGCTTTAAATACAAGTAGAAGAGGTTGGTTTGTCCTGTAGCAATTGCATCGCTATTGTGTCATTGGCATATCTTGCCAGGTCATTATTTACTGACACTTTTTAACAGTTTTCACAGCTGGGTGAAATAGATGATTAGGTGTCTCCCATCAGAACATGCATAGAACCTTGTACAGCAGGTGTGAATTGTCCAAGTTGGCACTAAAATGATTTCTCTGTGTCCTGTGGGTCAAATATGTGCTTAAGTGTTAGGGTCTTGCCATCAAGTTTTGGAGAATAATCAAGAACATTGTCAATAACCTGTAATTTCAGGAGTATGGGGTCTGTGGGATTCCACTGACCAACAACTTAAAAAGATATAACCCAAACCTGGCAGCAGGTGTTTTGTTAACCTATAATGTCTAAGGGAAGCATTGTCTCCTTAGTACAGCATAAACTCCAATTACACTGTTTTTGCATATGTATATAATATATATTTAAGAAATTTCTACAGATTTCCATATTGCATTTTCTTTAGAGTTAGTTATTCTTTCCAATATTCCCTCCTTCGCCTTGCCAACTCACTCTGTATTCCATTTAATTCTCCCTATGCTCACTTCATACCACCTACATAGGCCCTAGGGGAACTTAATACTATTATTCTGCTTAGCATATCTAGAAATAAATTGTTTCTTAAGTTATTTGTTTATACATATAGATTAATGCGTATCTCAATCCCCATCTAAAAAGCTTCTTTTTTCAGCAGATAGTGATTAATAAGACCCACAACTGGCCAAAATGGAGAGAATAGGAGCTTGTGGAATGATCATCTCTAGCTGGAATATATATGTATATATATATTTGTATCTATGTGTGTGTGCAGTTGTATGTATATAGGGGATACACATATACAAATAGTCATGCATATACATATATCAAGGATCAGTGAGCATTATGGAGAGGCAAAAGACTCATTTTTTTCAGACTTTACATTAATTTTACTCTACTTTCTTTGATTTTTCTCAATTTTATCTTTGAGTCTTCTGACTCTCATTAAATTTTTCTATTTTATCTATTTTTTCATCCCTAGGACACCTGCTGCAACTGGACTGTTTCATGTTCATTGCATTCTATTATAACACAGAGAAAATGACTTCTCACATCTTATCTCTGATGAAAATTAGAACTCAAACTATAACTAACTAAACTGCCCATAACTTCATCACTTAGCAGTTACAAACCCTTGATATCTCACTGCAATTTTCTATCCTGTTTTCATTATCTATAAAATGGAAGCTATAATAACATAACATGTAATTCATAAGATATTTGTGTGACACACACACACACACACACACACACACACACACACACGCATGCACACTGTCCTTGAGACAAGCTCTAACACCCAATATTTGCCATCAAGGTTGTTTCTTGTTATTAAGTTTTATTCTGTTTTCTGAACAGTCGATGTTTCTCTGCATAGCAGGTGTATCTGTTTCCTTGTTTTGGTGTTTTTCTTTTGTACTTCTGACTTTCCAATATAGATTTTTGCTGTTGTTGTTTAAAATCTAATGACTTCAGAATAATAAATAAGGCTCATTTTTTCCTGATAAATTTGGAAGTCTTTTTTGTTGCTGTTTTGTGAATACATCGTTTCTCAGAAATTCTCATCATGCCTTTGGCATTTCCCTAGCAGCATTTGGTTTGTAGACAAAGATATTTTGGAACCTGCTTCACCTTCGGCTGAATCAAGCAGATAGCAGTCGACAGGCTATACGTTGCCTAAATACTAGAACAAAGAGGTGTGGGACTTCTGCATTCCTGTGGAAGCCCACAGTGGTTCAGGCACCTTTACTCTCAGAGGCTGGTTTGTTTTCTAGCTGGTGTAGAGACGAAAATAATCGGTAGCTATTTGTTTCAAATCTCTCATGCTTGCTTCATGTTTTATTTCCACATTATACCTTACTTGCCAGTTTCAATTTTATGTCTATGGTGGGAAATCCTTCACTTCCACTGATCTTCGTAGAATATGACCTTCATTTTGTTCTGCTCAATTTCATAATTTTCATAGTCTCAGAATTTTCACTTTCGTCTCTCCAAATTTTGTCTTAAGGCTATTCTAATGTTAACCCTCCATCTACCCCACAGTTCTGTCTCTTGTTCCTTCTGTGTTAATGCTGTTTAATTTTGCTTTTCAGTAAAAATCACTGGAACTTCCATGGAGTGACCTGAGATCAAAGTGAATTTATTGTTCATTCTGCTTTCTTGGTGCAGAAGTAAGATCATAGGTAATATTGTTGGGATTGCTGGAAAGTCTAGGTTAATCATTCATATTCTCTTCTTGATTCTAAAACAACTAGCAGCAAAGGTAACAGACTTCCAGATCCAAAAGAATGTGATCACACAAGAACAGTGATGATTGATCATCTCTGGGAAAAGAGAGAGAACTAAGAAATCCCACTGTATCTAATTGCTGCAATTAATTAAGCCACTCTTTCCTCTTGGGGGAAATAGAAGCAAGAAACAAAGAGAATAGCTTCTCTCACACAGTCACAACCTGGAATCCCTAAGGCAAGAAAGGGAACTAAGGTGGTTTAGAAATTCCAAAAGCTATAATGGAAACAAAAGGATTTTTTGGTTCTTATGAATATAATATTTTGTCAGATTTCAAGCTCTCTGATACATGCATGCATCTTAACACAAAACCTTTTTATTTTCTGAATTTCTCTTCAGCCTGACTTTTCTAAGAAACAATTCACTCTGTCCCTGTAAGTGAGCAGCAGTAAATCACAAGTGTCTCTATTTCTTCCTGCCAGAAAAAGCACAAAGCTGCAAAGACTCCCTCCAGAGATGTCAGTGTTGTGAGTCTGTGACCCTGCAGATGGCTGGGATTCTGTGAAAGTGCATTTTATGGATAAATTGTTCCTGACATATCATCGCTCACTAAAGAGCTGCTGAGGACATTCAGCCATTTTCAAGAAGCATCTCAGGGTTTCTTCTCCTCAGTTTGAGATTAGTTCCTGAATTACAATCCCTGGCAGGACAGCAGGAATAGGGAGATATTAAGTTGCTTGCTGGCACAGAGAGATGCCTTTTCCTCACCCTATGATTCTATTCCAGCATCTCACTAAAATATATTAACTCTTTACTGAAGCTTTTGAAACAAGTTTTTCTGTGTTGGTTGAAGAAAATAGGACCACTGGCTGAAATGGTTTCCTAGTTCTTTGCTCTTCATAAGTAAAACTGATAGAGTGAAAGTAAGCATATCTTATATGCCATTCAACAAAGACAAATGATGTTTGTGACCTGATGACCTGTGTAGTTTAGGGACCCTTTTTTCTATTATCTTAGTATTTCTAGAGTATCTCTGGAATGTTTTGCAGTCTATCTAGAATTGATTAGTACCCTACTTTGAAGATTTCAGTCAAGGAATCAGTCCGAAAAAAAAGAAGTATTAACTTTTTTGCATTGTATATCAGGATGTGCTTTAGACAAACATGTGTGTAAATATAAGATAACAGACAATAGCAGCATGTATTCTCAGTGTGAAGGTTAGAGGGAGAAAGGGAAACTCACTCTACTGTTTCCAAATCCAAAGATACAGCTTTCAGAAAGATAAGAAAGAGAAGATAGAAACAGATAAGAAACAGAATATAGCTACTACCTCTCTTTGCATTTTTAGATTCAACTGGTGTTTTGAAAATATTTCAAAAAGTAAGAACCTATGCTTAGCATATATAGATGTTTCCCCGTTAGTTCCTAAACAGAATATTGTGACGACTATTTCTATTCTTGTAGTACACCAAGGAGGGTTCTCTGGAGGAATAGATTTAATAGGATATTGGGAAAGGTATTTGATTAAGAGAATGTAATGGAATGTATTTAATAAGGGTGGTCTTCGTGAAGGACAAAGGACCAGAGAATCCACTAGCTCCTCATACCAAGGGGAATGGAGCTTCAGAACAAGAGGGGCTAGCAACATAGCCCAAAACTGAGGTTGAAGACATTGCCGATATCTGGACAGACACTAGAGTGAGTCCATGTGGACAGGCTAAAGAAGCAGGGTTTTGATGTCCACAAGTGAAAGTAGAAGCAGTAGATACACTTGCTCAGGAGGAATGGAGTTTGCACATACCACCATTTTTTTTTTTTTGCATTTGCATTCTATACAGGAGGTTAGCCTACTGAATGGGGCCACCCTTGTCCAAGGATAGTTTCTCTATCAGTTTTTCCATGTCTTAAATGTATTTAGAACTGTCCTCACAGATATACCTAGAAGAGCACTTCACTCTACATAAAAACAAGATTAAGTATGATAATGATCTGTTATAAGTAATTTATATCTTATTGAATGTATATGAGATGTACACAGGTTACCCACAAATAGTGTGCTAATGTAAATGAGAGAATTGAGCATCTTCAGGTTTGAGAATCTATCAGGGGTCCTAGGGCCAACATTAATGACTATAATTTTTTAAAGTGGTATAAAAGAAGAAAACATGCTCAGAACATAGAACCATTTGAGACAGATGGTTCAAATAGATGGAACAAATAGACAAATGGTGATGGATGTTTAAAGATCACAGGTAAAGTCAGAGCATACATGGACTGTACAGAACTGCAGACAGGACGGGGAGATGGAACTTTACATTTTAGACACAAGGTAAGTGATCTACAGGAACTCACTGTACTTTGGTGATTTGCCTAAGAGATGAGCTCGTATGGTCACCTGCTGCAGAGCTTGAGTAGAACCCAGGACTTATAACACAATGGTAATTCTGTTGCTGTTTAAGCAATCTCTTTTCCTTGTCCCAAACTGACCCATTTCCTGTACCTCCTCCCTTGCTCCATCTGCATCCTTCTCTACCACCTCATGAGCTTGAATCCCTCTGTAAAGTGGGAGCTGTAACACTTTTTAGAACAATGAGAATTAAATAAATAAAGAATAATAAATAAAGAATAAATAAATAAATAAATATAGAAGAATTAGAGTGGTGTCTTAGTAAAGACATTTATTTTAATAGTGGAGAGACCAAACTGATAAGAGAAAGGAGGAGACCCAAGTGAGACAACATAATTTAAACAGATAAAAACTGATAATGTGATCAATGAGGAAAGAATGTAGAAGATGAGTATGTAAAGAGAATCATGAATAATGATATATTATTCATAAGGTTTCATAAAATGTCAAAACTAATGCCCACAATGATATGAATGTTTCAAATGTTTCACCTGATGCAGCTGTGATAGAAATTAGATAGAAATTGAGACAACAGATAGTCATTTGAATAAATTTAAATCTGATACCTATAGGAAAGACAGCTAAATTAAGATTTTGGCAGCTACAATCCTACCGGCAAAGGTTTGTGCCAAAGACTAGAAATTATAAGGAAAAATAAAAGTGAGGAAAAAGCAATTTATGCTTTAAAAAAAATTTTTGTGTTTTGTTCCCTGAATATTCATGTGTTAGAGGTTTAGGCTCCAGTTTGAACAGAAATGCTGACTTTAAGGGCTTAATAGAGTTGTGGTTTTTTGTTTGTTTGTTTGTTTGTTTGTTTAAGAACCCTAGAAGTATCACCCTAGAAATGGATATACATCTATGATGGTTTGATGGTTTGAATAAGAATGGTTCCATAATCATATATTTGAATGCTTAGTCATCGTGGAATTGAACAGTTTATAAAGGATTAGAGGAATTCGGAGAAGTTGCCTTGTTAGAGTAAGTGTAGCCTTGTTGGTGGAACAGAGTTGCTGGGGGTAGGCTTTGAAGTTCGAAAAATCCAGGCAAGTTTCTCTCTCTCTCTCCCCTTCTCTTTCTCTGGATATGGAACAGAATGTAAAGCTCTCAGCTGCTGCTCTAGCTCTGCTTCCCACAATGAGGATGGGCTAAGCTGCTGAAAGTGTAAGCAAGCCTCCATCCCACTGAATGCCTCCTTTTATAAAAGATTGCTGTTGATACAATGTTCTTATGGGATGTATACAATTTACCCTTATTCATTCAAATGCTGATTTCTCTACCCACTATCTGGTTTCAATCTGGACCTAAGATATGACTAAAAGCAAGTATAATGTGGGAAATCTAAATGGGAGGAAGCTATGTGGACTTGGAGGTTTAGGATGGAGTAATTATTGCCCAGAGTTGTAATCTAGGTTAATTAAATAAATCCTAATCTTTATGCTGTGATTTGGGTATATAGCTGGTTTAGCTGAAAGATAAATCAATAATAAATATTAATATTCAACAACAAACGGTGTACCAATGTGTGGCAGAATTTACTGTAATGCAGAAAGAATTTACATAGAAAGTAAAATGATAGAGCAGATTTTTAGTTCTGTCCTTAAAAACAAAGCAAAAGAAGTTACTAAATTAAGAGCTCACAGATTCCTGATTAGACAGACATCCCGCAGAGCATCAAGGCCTCCAGCTGGCTGAGAAAAACAAAAATTGATACATTCAAACCCCAGTAAGGCTTTAGGTAGAGAAAAAAAAGGTGGTTCTTTAACAAGGAAGCTTCTTAAATTCAGACTTCACTAGCCAAGGCAGAAAGCAAAATCCCTTTGAGAAGGGGTTCTTGCCCCAGTCTTAGAAGCAAAGATTTGTGGACCCCAATAACTTCCCAGAGTGAGGAAGGGGTCAGGATCCCGTCAAAGAGGCAGAAAAAATACCTCTCCCTGGAAGCAGGAGCCAGAGACAGAGAAGCCTCAAGCATCTGAACTGGTCTGAAAGGGAAGCTGGGTCTAAGAAAATAAAGGCCTTAGGGAGAGGTTTTGAGATTAAAAAAGATAATTTTCTATATTGAAAATGGAGGAAGGCACAATGACACAGTGCTTCTGGATACCATTTGAATTTGTTTCTCTTAAGCATACAAATAATTTTGTCACTGATGATTTCAGTTTTGTATATCCTCTTTGGAAAAGATCAGAATAAGACAGACTTGGAGAAAGAGACTCAGAAAATAGATGCTAACTTAAAGGCCATAAAACAGAGACGGGAAACTTTGAATCTAAATAGAGAGCCTTCAGAGCAATCCAATCTGGAATTTACAATAACACCAAAAAAAAGTAGTTACAGATGAGAAAAGTCAACAGAGGCTCGAAGATATTGCAGAATGACAGCCCATTGAGATGCTGGAGAGAAAGTCTTCAGCTATAGGCCAACTTGATCAGAGTGGCTATTATATGTGTATTGTCAAGGTTGAATTACTGGATGAAGATCTACATGCTAAAGTAGAAATGCTGATCCTGTTTAGTGTTGTCTTGGAACAAGGTCATACAGTGGCTTGTGTGCTCCATTTTACAGAGTTTGGAGAACTGAAATACATGCACCATTCCATAGACTCATATTCAGAATTCCAGTGGTCTTTGCCTTAAATTCTGGAGAACATGATACTAAGGTTATGCATTTGTTGAGATGGTAAATGTTTTGAAGATACTCTTGCAAATTGAGGCTGATTTTGCTTCAGCATGTATATATATTGGAATTCAACAATAATTTAGATATTATGACATGAAAGCTGTTACAGATATAA
Source organism: Psammomys obesus (assembly GCF_907164565.1). Lineage (NCBI taxonomy): Eukaryota > Metazoa > Chordata > Mammalia > Rodentia > Muridae > Psammomys > Psammomys obesus. The sequence continues at coordinate 31,493,242 of NW_026596069.1, forward strand.
CATAATCCTACATTTCACACAATTATGAAAATATCTAACAGTAATTATAACAATATGGTAATATGTTGCTTCCCCCTCAGGGGGAGGTAATTAAAGAACAGGCCAATCAGTTCACGTCAGAGACAGTCCCTGTTCCTATTACAATGAACCCACTTGGATACTGAACTGCCATGGGCTACATCTGTGCAGGGGTCTTAGGTTATCTCCATGCATAGTCCTTGGTTGGAGTATCATTCTCAGAAAAGACCTCTGTGCTCAGATTTTTTGGTTCTTCTGCTCTCCTTGTGTCATTCCTGTCCTCTCCAGATCTTACTGTTTCCCACTTCTTTCCTAAGATTCCTTGCACTCTGCCCAAAGGTTGCCCATAAGTCTCAGCATCTGCATTGATAGTCTGCAGGGCACAGCCTTTCAGAGGTCTTCTGTGGCAAGCTCCTGACTTTTTCCCTCTTTTCTCCTTCTTCTGATGTCCAGTATCTTTCCTTTTCTGGATATGGATTGATCATTTTAGCAAGAGTCCTCCCTCTTGATTAGTTTCTGTAGGTGTACAGATTTTAGTAGGTTTATCTTATATTATATGCCTATATGAGTGAGTATATACTGTGTGCATCTTTCTGCTTCTGGGATAGCTTACTCAGGATGATCCTTTCCAGATCCCACCATTTACCTGTAAATTCCATGATTTCCTTGTTTTTTTTTATTGCTGAGTAATATTCCATTGTGTAGATGTACCACAATTTGTGCATCCATTCCTCCACTGAGGGGCATCTGAGCTGTTTCCAGCTTCTGGTTATTACAAATAAGGCTGCTACAAACATGGTTGAGCAAATGTCCTTATTGTGTACTTGAGCCTCTTTTGGGTATATGCCTAGGAGTGCTATAGCTCCTAGCATTATTGAGGAAGCATTATCCCTAGTTGTCTGAGGAAGCGCCAGATTGCTTTCCAGAGTGGTTGTACAAGTTTACATTCCCACCAGCAGTGGAGGAGGGTTCCTCTTTCTCCACAACCTCTCCAGCATGTGTTGTCACTTGAGTTTTTCATCTTGGCCATTCTGATGGGTGTAAGGTGAAATCTTAAGGTCATTTTGATTTGTATTTCCCTTATGATTAAGGACGTTGAACATTTCTTTAAGGGTTTCTCTGCCATTTGATATTCTTCTACAGAGAGTTCTCTGTTTAGCTCTGTACTCCATTTTTTAATTGGATTACTTGATTTGTTGCTGTTTAACTTCTTGAGTTCTTTATACATACTGGAAATTAGCCCTCTGTCAGATATAGGGTTGGTGAAGATCCTTTCCCAATCTGTAGGTAGTCGTTTTGTTCTGACAACAGTGTACTTTGCTTTATAGAAGCTTTTCAGTTTCGTGAAGTCCATTTATCAGTTTTTGTTCTTAGAGCCTGTGCTGTTGATGTTCTGTTCAGGAAGTTGTCTCCTGGGCCAATGAGTTCAAGGCTCTTCCCCACTTTTTCTTCTAAGTGGTTTAGTGTGTCTGGTTTTCTATTGAGGTCTTTGATCCACTTGGACTTTAGTTTTGTGCAGGGTGATAAGTATGGATCTATTTGCATTTTTCTGTATGTAGACATACAGTTAGACCAGCACCATTTGTTAAAGATGCTGTCTTTTTTCCATTTAATGGTTTTGGCATCTTTGTCAAAAATCAGGTGTCCATAAGTGTGTGGATTTATGTCAGGGTCTTCTATTCAATTCCATGGATCCACCATTCTGTTTCTATGCCAGTACCATACAGTTTTTATAACTGTTGCTCTATAGTACATGTTGACATCAGGGATAGAGATCTTTTACTGTAGAGAATTGTTTTAGCAATTCTGGGTTTCTTGTTGTTCCATATGAAGGTGAGAATTTTTCTTTCCAGGTCTGTAAAGAATTTTGTTGGTAATTTGATGGGAATTGCATTGAATCTGTAGATTTCTTTTGGTAAGATGGCCATTTTTACTATATTAATCCTGCCAAGCCATGAGCATGGGAGATTTTTCCATCTTCTGATGTCTTCTTTTAATTCTTTCTTCAGAGACAGGAAGTTTTTTTCATAGAAATCTTTGACTTGCTTGGTTAGGTTCACACCAAGGTACTTTATGTCCTTGTGGCTATTGTGAAGGGTGTAGTTTTCCTAATTTCTTTTTCAGCCCTTTTGTCTTTTGCATACAGGAGGGCTACTGAGAAAAAGACAATGCAGCAACTCCTGAGGAGACCTAATTGATTAGGATCAGAAAGAAGGAAAAGAAGACCTCCCCTATCAGTGGACCTGGGTAGGGGAATGCATGCAGAGGGTGGAGGAAGGGAGGGATTGAGATGAGAGGAGAGAGGGAACCACAGGGGGGATACAAAGTGATTAAAGTGTAATTAATAAAGAAAAAAATACAGTCACAAAATGGAAGGGACATCCTCCAAATAGATTAAATAATGATTTGTCAATTTTAAAATGTTTAAATGAAATAAGTAGTACACCTGCTAAAACACAGTGGAATTTAGAAAGGACTTCTGAATTAGAGCACATATAAAGGTGCTAATTTCAAAATCGGAACAGGAAATGTGTTATGCTGTGGAAGAGGTTTTGTGTATATTTATACAGGAGAAGAGAAATTACGGGTTCCATCAACACTAATAAAAATCAGAAATGACAGAGGAAGACCACCTGAAGATCTTGGCCAGACACAAGATGAGAGAAATCAAGAAGACTAAACAGAACAGGTAACAAAAGTACTGATACCTTCACATGGCAACAAACCTGAAACTGAGACATAAGAAATGTCTCCAGCCAAAACTTCAGTATTACATGACCAATAAATCCTTGGCTATATCTTCAAATTTTATTATGTCATTCTTTTAATTGTCATAGATAAAATTGCTTTACAGTTTAGTTTTATCCTGCACACCTCATACATTTATAAATTTAGGATTGTGTAATGCTTGTGAGAAATTATATGTTTGCAGAACAAAAGGACCAGAGGCCGGAGATGTGGGATCCAACCTGACAGAAATCATCCTTGCAAGAACACTGAGACATTGACACATTTGTTCCAGCATCCTGCATATTCCAGCATTCTGGTTGTTTCTGCCTCAACTGCTACAATTGCTGTTTCTCATCAAAGCCTGCTCCCAAGAGAGCTTTGAAGAAAGCTACTAATCTCAATTGGTCTAGTATTTTAGACTGTTCCAAACAGGACTTCTATTAAGCCTGAAATTTCTCAACATGTAAAGACTGGACCACAAATGTTAATGCCTACTTAATTAAACATTTTTCCTAATTTTCTTTGTGTCCCTAACAGGAATTCGGTGTGTCCAAAAAGTCAGAAAAAAAAATTATGTGAATGAAATCCAATTTCCTTGGGTAGGTTTTTGGTTGTTTTCTGGGGCTATGAATGTTTATTGTCTTTGGGAGATGGTTATAAGTTGTTAATGATCTTATTCAGAGATAAAATAAGGTTAGGATATTAGGTAATGCAAGTTAATTGTTAGTTAATCAACTCACAGTCATGTCGGACACTAGTCTAATTTATCACAGGAGTATACATCTTAAGTTTAACAGATACAAATCCATTGACAGGTCAATTATATAAAGATAGGTTAGTCTTTTCAAAATCTCAGAGACCTACAGAATATTGCACTTAAAAACATTTTTTATTATTTTAAAGGTTCTTTAATGATGAGACAGGTCATCTCTGGGTAGAACCCAGCCTACCTCAAAGAAGATGATGAGCATCAAAGAACTTCCATATGGTTTCAAATGTGGCAAACCATCGTTTCACGACAGACATAATTCTGCCCAAAACGGGCAGCTTAAATGCAGGCTAAGTCAACTGCTGAACTCTGCCAAGACAGCATAAGCAAGTCCTAAATAGTTCCTGTTTCAAATATATGTCTGTCAAATATTCTGAGCCAGATGGCTGAAGATGATTCTCTAACATTATCGAGAGTTTTGGGTGACTGTTCGAGCAGCAAACTGTCTCTGTCAATTTTTTATTTTTTAGAAGCTACTAACAAGCACTTCCTATTTACCCCAATAACTAATTTTATTCCTTCTGAAGTCTCTGGTGGAGTTGAAGACCAAACAGTTATAGTACCACAATTAAGCCTAAGTTTTTTTGAATTTAAGAAAATGTTTTCATATAGGTAAACCAATAGGGATAAGTTATTTTAGGTATTGAAATCTAAACTTGTCAAGATAGGTTAATCAAATACTTTCTGCTAAGTTTCCAAATGCCCATGGACTGGACATTGCACATGTAAATCTTACTTAATAGCTTTCATAACATTTATAATTATTATTGTATTGAAAGAAAAGAATCCTTTTGTTGGACTTAAAGGGGGAAATGTTGGTATAATGTTCTGATGGAATATATACAATTTACCCTTGTTCATTCAAATGCTGATTTCTCTACCCCACTATCTGGTTTCCATCTGGACCTAAGATATGACTAAAAGCAAGTATAATGTAGGAAATCTGAATGGGAAGAAGCTATGTGGGCTTGGAGGTTTAGGATGGAGTAATTATTGCCCAGTGTTGTCATCTAGGTAATTAAATAAATCTTAGTCTCTGTGTGGTGATTTGGGTATACAGCTGGTTTAGGAACAACTGCTATTTAAGTAAAAGATAAATCCATAATAAATATTGATATTCAACAACAGGTTGCCTTGGTCATGATGTCTCTTCATAGCAATTGGGTTAAAACTAAGACAGAAGTTGGTACCAGGAGTGACACATTGCTGTGATAGGCCTAGCCATGCAAGGTTGTTTGGAGGGATATGGAGGACTTTGGAACATTGAATTAGAAGAGCAGTTGAATGTTCTAAGTGAGGATAGCGGAACCATCCTATTAGGAGCACTGAGGACAGTGGTGATGAGGGTGATATAGTCTGTTGCAGTCCAGCTCAAGAGGTTATCACACAGGAAGAATATTATCTTCTGGCCTAAAGACTATTCTTGAATGTGGCTGCTTTTTTTCTCTTGTTCAAAAAAATCTGTCTAAGGCTTAATTAAAGAGTTTTGGGCTATACCCAAAATTTGCTCAAGTACACAACAAGGACATTTGTTCAACCATGTTCGTAGCAGCTTTATTTGTAATAGCCAGAACTTGGAAACAACCCAGATGTCCATCAACGGAGGAATGGATACAGAAATTGTGGTATTTTTACACAATGGAATACTACTCAGCAATCAAAAAGGAGGAAATCATGAAATTTGCAGGCAAGTGGTGGGATCTAGAAAAGATCATTCTGAGTGAAGTATCCCAGAAGGAGAAAGACAAACTTGGTATATACTCGCTTATATAGACCTACAAGACATGATAAACATAATGAAATCTACACACCTATAGAAGATAATCAAGAAAGTGGACACAGGCGAAGGTGATTAATCCTCATTTAGAAAGACAAATGGGATGTGCATTGAACTTATGACAGGAGTCTACCACAAAAGGCATCTGAAAGACTCTACCTAGCAGTGTTTCAAAGCAGACACTAAGACTCATAACCAAACCCTCGGCAGAGTGCAGGGAATCATATGAAAGAAGGGAAGTTAGTATGATATGGAAAGGATAGGAGTTCTACAAGGACCAAATATATCTGGGCACAGGGTCTTTTCTGAGACTGACACTCAACCAAGGACCATCTATGGATATAACCTAGAACTTCTGCTCGGATGTGGCCCGTGGTAGCTCAGTAACCAAGTAGTTTTCCAAAGTAAGGGGAACACGGACTATTTCTAACAGGATCTCAAGGGCAGGCTGTTTGACACCCCCCCCCCCAGGGGAGGAGAAGTCTGTTAGGCCACAGAGGAGGACTTTGCAGCCAGCCCTGAAGATACCTGATAAAACAGGGTCAGATGAAAGGGGAGGAGGTCCTCCCCTATCAAGGGACTTGGTAAGGGGCAGGGAGGAGACCAGGGAGGGAGTGTGGGGTTGGGGAGGGAATGAGGGAGCGGGATACAGCTGGGACACAGAGTTAACAAAATGTAACTAAAAAGAAAAATAAAAGAAAAAGAAAAAAAAAGAGTTTTGGGCTAATACTGTTGGCAAAGGAGATTTCAAGACAACTAATATTGACTGTATCTCCTGTAGTTACCAGTCAGATCTACAATGAAAGAGCATGTGGTGCAAAGAGTAAAGTGTAAGGTTTGAGGAGAAATATAAAAAAATAAAAATAAAAACACCAGAAAATGCAATATTGGAGCCAAGTTCCCTGCTTAAGGAGATAAAAACCTTTAAAGAATTGATTCAAAGTGGAATTAAGGGAGTGGTTTCCTCAGGGCAAGACATACACAAAAATCTTCCAGCTTGTGAAAGGGGTTAAAGGAAAACTTAAGAAACAAAGGAAACCACAAAGACAGCCATGCAAATGTAATTCAGGATGGAGGCCAAGTTTCAACCCCAGCAATAGAAGAACTTGGCAGCTTTGGCCAAGTAGTTCTAAATTTAGAGTCAAGAAGAATGCAAGAAAGGAGGTATGGAATCTTCCTCTAAGGGGGATAGGGGTGGAAGCCACCAAGCCAGGCATTTGGCAGGGCAGTACATACATGGAGGCCCAGAGAGAATCTTGCATGAAGCTATGAAAGTGAAGCCTGACTGTGCTGGTGACCCAGTTGTTGGAGATGAGAGAGTCCTGTGATGCCTCCCAAGGAGAGCTGCTCATAGGGTGTAGAATCAGTCCAACACAAGAAGTGTGCTGTAGTCAACAACACTGAAAGGAACTAGATCTGAAGAACACCTTGACATCACACATGGAGATATTGAATATGGACTTTGTTCTAATTGGGTTTTGCCTTTGTTTTTGGCCTATATTCTCTCTGTGACCTCTTTCCTCCCTTTTGGAACAGTAATGTATTCTTTGTGCCATTGAATGTTGGAAATATGTAACTGTATTTTAATTTTACAGCAATTATAGTTAAAAGATGGCCTCACTTCTCAGAAGAGACTTTGGACTTTTAAAAAGTATTAAGTCTGGGGGATCCAAGATGGCAACGACCATGTGCACCCTATCTGAGGGGCAGAGGATCCAAAACTCCAAAATTGGTGAGTGGAGGGGCAGCTGAAGCCAGAACATTGACATTGAGGCTTCCTGGGTGAGAGGGGACAACTCGTGAGCTGAGACCATTTGGATTCAGGTCACCCGTGGACTTCTCCAGGGACTGAGAGTGGCGAATGGTCAATCCCAGTGCACTTCCCCTTATAAGACCTCCTTTCACACTGGAAGAGGCCTACAGTGCCTGCTGCTCCTAGCACAGGACTTCCAGCTCTGTAACTGAGACAGCAGAGGTGGGCCTCTTAGTTCTTCAGTGGAAGGCAGCCAGCTGTACTGGACCCCAAGTTTCAGGTCCCCAGGCAGCTGTAGGAGTTCCCCAGGCCCTCCTAGTTCTGTGGCTTTAGCAGGCCTACCAGCTGCCCATGGTACCAGCCTTCCAATTCTGCAGCTGCAACACCACTGAACTGACAGATTTCCTACACTTGAATTTGCCCCAGCAGGCCCAACTCTGAGAGTAGAGAACAGGGGGAACCCCTGTGTTTTCTGATTAGGCCTGCTAGAGAGTGAGTGTTCCTTCAAGTGAGTGCGTGCAGAGCCCCAGATCCAGGGTACCTCTATGCTAGCAGCCAGACATCGGATCCCTCTCACCCACAACCCCACTATTGGCAACATAGGGATTCTTGGGATAGCATTCTCCACATTGAAGCCCCTGTTCTGTAGGTCTACCAGTGGAGTCCAGGCAAATAATTCCTGCAGCCCAGAAAGATCTGAATACCAGGAGGACAGTATGACAGGCCTGTAGGCCACTGAGTTATTCAGGGAATCTGTGCATACACATTCCACCCATGAACAGAGCCAGCACCCACAACCCCTCCTGTGCTTAAGGCCACATTCCAGGCATCTGCATTTGCTAGCACCCTGTCCTTAAAGACACACTTCCTGAGCTTGCTCTCCTATACTTGTGTATCAGCACTGTGACATTCCTCCCATACCTAGAGCTGAAAAACCAACACACAATCTTAAATCGGTGGACTTCTTTCATCTTCCCTGAAGAATATGCCAGACACCAGAGAAAGACCCAGTCTGAAGTACAGAATCCGGGAACAAATAGCAAAGGTTATAGATAAGCAGATGGCCAGAGGTTGGTGTACGAACACATCTAACAAAAATCAGGACATTATGGCTTTACGAACAACTCCCAAAATCAATGGATATTTTAATTCATTGGAAAAAAATTATTTTAAAGCTATACTTATTCAGTTTTTAGAGGCACATAAAGAGGAGACAAACAAATCTCTCAAAGAAATAGCTACACAAATGAAGGCAAATAAAGAGGTAACAAACAAAGCTCTCAAGGAAATATAGGCAACTACAAATAGAGATATAGGTAAAGGCACAATTAGTGACATATAGAGAGGAAATGAACAAAAAAATTAGAGGTCACCATGGAAAGACAGGAATCCACATTCAAACAGATGAAGGAAATGGTGCAAGCCATGAAAACAGAATTAGAATCAATAAAGAAAACACAAACAGAGAAAATCCTGGAGCTGGAGAACGTAGAGAAAAGATCAGGAACCACAAAGTTAAGCAATAGAATACAAGAAATGGAAGAAAGAATCTCAGGTGCTGAAGATACACTTGCAGAAATTGATACTTTTCTCAAAGAAATAGTAAAATCAGAACAGTTCCAAACACATAACATCCAAGAAACCAAGAATGCCGGGAAAAGACAAAATCGAAGAATAATAGGAATTGATGAAAAAGAAGATTCCAGGCTCCAAGGTCCAGAATAAAATTTCAAGAAAATCATAGAAGAAAATTTTCCCAACTTAAGAAAGAGATGTCCATAAACATAAAAGAGGGCTACAGAACACCAAATAGACTAGACCAGAAAAGAAATACCTCACATCACATCATAGTCAAAATACTAAATCTACAAAACAAAGAAAAAGAATATTAAAAGAAGCAAGAAAAAAGGCCAAGTCACATATAAACTTAGACCTATCAGAATAACACCAGACTTCTCAACAGAAAATATGAAAAACAAGAGGCCTGGGCAAATGTCATGCAGGCACTAAAGGACCATAGATGCCAATCCAGACTACTCTACCCAGCAAAGCTTTCAATCAACATAGATGGAAAAAAAAAAAAAAACAAAATATTCCATGACCAAACTAAATTTAAACAATATCTTCATAGCAACCCAGCCCTACAATAGATACTACAAGGAAAAATCCAATCCAACGAAATCAACTACACCTAAGAAAACACAAGATATAGACAACTTCACAACAAAAGAAAACAAACATTGAAACACAGTAACACCACCAACTCTACAATAAAAGGAACTAACATTCATTAGTCACTATTATCTATCAACATCAATGTACTCAACTGTCCAATAAAAAGACACAGACTAACAGAATTGTTGCAGAAACAGGATTCAACATTCTGCTTCATCCAAGAAACATATCTCTGCAATAAAAATAAACACTACCTCAGAGTAAAGAGCTGGAAAAATGGTTTTCAAGGTTTTTCAAATGGACCTAGGAAACAAGCTGGAGTAGCTATCCTAATATTTAATAAAATAGACTTTCAACCAAAATTAATCAAAAAAGATGAGGTGGAGTACTACATTCTCATCAAAGGAAAAATCCACCAGGAGGACATTGAGGAACACCTACATTTGTAAATGAAACATTATGAAAGCTGAAATTATACATCGATTCCAACACCTTAATAGTGGGAGACTTCAACACTCCACGTTTCCCAAGGGGAAACTTAGATAGAAGCTAAGTATAGAAATAATAGCACTTACAGAGGTCCTAAATGAAATGAACCTTATAGATGTCTACAAAACCTTTCACTCAAATTCAAAAGAGTATACCTTCTTTTCAGGACTTCATGGAAACTTCTCCAAAATAGACCATATAGTTGGTCACAAAGCAAGCCTCCATAAATATAAGAAGACTGAAATAATCCCTTGTATTCTATCTGACCATCATGGACTAAAGCTAGACTTCAACAACAACAGAAATAACAAAAAGCCTACAGACACATGGAAACTGAACAACTCACTACTAAATGATAGCTGGGTCAGGGAAGAAATAAAAAAAAAAAACAAATTAAAGACTTCCTAGAATTCAGTGAAAATGAAGGCACAACATACCCAAATTTATGAGACACAATGAAAGCAGTCCTAAGAGGAAATTTCACAGCACTAAGTGCTTTCAGGAAGAAATTTGAAACACTCCTACAAGCAACTTAATGGCTCACCTGAAAGCTCTGGACAAAAAAGAAGCAGACATACTCAAGAGGCTGGAAATAATCAAACTGAGGGCTGAAATCAATAAATTAGAAAAAAATAATACAATTCAAAAATCAATGAAACCAAGAACTGGTTCTTTGAGAAAATCAACAAAATAGACAAACCTTAGCCAAACTAACTAAAAGACAGAGAAACTATCCAAATCAGCAAAATCAGAAACAAAATGAGGGACATAATAACAGACACTGAGGAAATCCAAACAATCACCAGGTCTTACTGCAAAAGCCTATATGCCACAAAATTTGAAAATCTAAAGAAAATGGACAATTTTCCTGATATATTCCATTTACCAAAATTAGATCAAGATCAGGTAAATAGATTGAATAGTCCTATATCCCCCAAGGAGATAGAAGTAGTCATCAAAATACTCCCTTTCAAAAAAAGCCCAGGGCTAGATGGTTTCAGGGCAGAATTCTACCAGTACTTAGGAGAAGAATTAACTCCAATTCTTTTAAAATTATTCCACAAAATAGAAACAGAAGGAACATTACCAATCACATTCTATGAAGCCACAGTCACCTTGATACCTAAAGCACACAAAATCCCAACAAAAAAAGAGAGCTTCAGAACTATCTCTCTTATGAACATTGATGCAAACTCAATATTATACTTGCAAATCAAATCTAAGAGCACATAAAAGATATCATCCACCATGACCAGGTAGGCTTCATCCCAGGCATGCAGAAGTGGTTCAACATACAGAAATCCATCAATGTAATCAAACTGAAGGAGAAAAATCACATGCTCATCTCCTTAGATGCCAAAAAAGCATTTGACAAAATTCAACACCCATTCATGTTTAAAGTCTTGGAGAGATCAGGGATACAAGACAAGGCACTTACCTAAACAGAGTAAAGACAATTTACAACAAGGCTATAGCCAACATCAAACTCAATGCAAAGAAACTTAAATCAATCCCACTGAAATCAGGGACAAAGCAAGGCTTCTCACTCTCTCTGTATCTCTTCAACATAGTACTTGATGTCCTAGCTAAAGCAATAAGACAACTAAAGGAGATCAAGGGGATACAAATTAGAAAGGAAGAAGTTATCACTATTTGCAGATGATATGATAGTATACATGAGACACCACCAAAATTCAACCAAAGAATTCCTTCAGCTGATAAACACCTTCAGCAAAGTGGCTGAATACAAAACTAATTCAAAAAAGAAAAATCAGTAGCCCTTTTGTATATAAAAAACAAAATGGTTGAGAAAGAAATTAGGGAAATTACACCCTTCACATGGCCACACATAACATAAAGTGTGACTCTAACCAAGCAAGTGAATGACCTCTTCAAGAAAATAACTTCAAATGTCTGAAGAAAGAAATTGAAGAAGATATCAAAAGATGGAAAGATCTCCCATGCTCATGGATAGGTGGGATTAACATAATGAAAATGGCCATCCTGTCAAAAGCAATCTAACAGATTCAATGCAATTCCCAAAAAATACCAACACAGTTCTTGAGAGAAAGATTTTCTTGAAAGAAAATTTCTCAACTTCATATGGAAAAACTAAAAACGTAGATTTGCTAAAAAGATTATGTACAGCAATCGATTTCCTGGAGTTATCTCCATTCTTGATCTCAAGCTGTACTTCAGAGCAATGCTAATAAAAACTGCATGGTACTGGCATAGAAACAGAATGGTGGATCAATGGAATCAAATACAAGACCCAGAAATAAACCCACACACCTATGAATACTTGATTTTTTACAAAAAAGCCAAAACCATACAATGGAGAAAAGAAAACGAATGGTGCTGGTCTAACTGTCTACAAAAATGCAAATAGATCCATATTTATCATTCTGCACAAAACTGAAGTCCAAGTGGATCAAAGACTTCAACATAAAACCAGACACACTAAATTGGTTAGAAGAAAAAGAGGGGAAAAGCCTAAGACTCATTGCCCAGGAGACAACTTCCTGAACAGAACACCAAGAGCACAGGTTCTAAGATCAACAATTAATAAATGGGACCTCATGAAACTGAAAAGCATCTGTAAAGCAAAGGACACTGTCATCAGAACAAAACAACAACATACAGACTGGGGAAGGATCTTCACTAACTCTGTATCTGACAGAGGCTAATATCCAGAATATATAAAGAACTAAAGAAGTTAAACAACAAAACAACAACAACAACAACAAAATCAAGTGATGAGGTACAGAGCTAAACAGAGAATTCTCTGTAGAGGAATATCGAATGGCAGAGAAGGACTTAAAGAAATGCTCAATGTACTTAGTCAGGGAAATGCAAATCAAAACGACCCTGAGATTTCACCTCACCCTCATCAGAATGGCAAAGATTAAACGTTCAAGTGACAATACATGCTGGAAAGGATGTGGAGAAAGGGGAACCCTCTTCCACTGCTGGTAGGAATGTAAACGTGTACAACCACTTTGGAAATCAATCTGGCAATTTCTCAGACAATTTGGAATAGTGCTTCCTCAAAATCCAGCTATACTACTCCTAGGCATATATCCAAAATATGCTCAAGTATAAAACAAGGACATTTGCTTAACCATGTTTGTAGCAGTTTTATTTGTAATAGCCAGAACCTGGATACAACCCAGATGTCCTTCATATGACGAATGGATACTAAAATTGTGGTACATTTACACAATGGAATACTTACTAGTCAGCAATTAAAAACAAGGAAATCATAAAATTTGCATGCAAATGGCAGGATCTAGAAAAGATAATCCTGGATGAAATATCCCAGAAGCACAAAGACACTCATGGTTTTTACTCACCTATAAGTGGATATTAGACATAAAATATAGGATAAACATACTAAAATCTTTACACTTAAAGAAGCTAATCAAGAAGGAATACCCTGGGTAAGATGATCAATCCTCACTCAGAAAGACAAATGGGATGGACATTGAAAGAGGGAGAAAACAGGAAACAAGACAGGAGCCTACCACAGAGGGCCTCTGAAAGACTGTAGCCAGCAGTGTATCAAAGCACATGCTGAGGTTCATAACCTAACTTTGGGTAGAGTGCAGGCAATCTTATAAAAGAAGGGGGAGATACTAAGACCAGGAGAGTTATGAAGCTCCACAAGGAGAGCAACAGAACCTAAAAATTCTGGGCATAGGGGTCTTTTCTGAGACTGATACTCCTACCAAGGACCATTCATGGATATAACCTAGATAACCTAGAACCCCTGCTCAGTTGTAGCCCATGGCAGTTCAGTGTCCAAGTGGGTTCCCTAGTAAAGGGAACAGGGACTGTCTCTGACATGAACTCAGTGGTTGACTCTTTGATCACCTCCCCCTTTGGGGGGAGCAGCCTTACCAGGCCACAGAGGAGGACATTGTAGCCAGTCCTGATGAGACCTGTTAGGTTAGGGTCAGATGGAGGGGTAGGAAGACCTCCCCTCTCAGTGGACTTGGAGATGGGCATGGGAGGAGATGAAGGAGAGAGGTTGGGATTGGAAGGAAATGAGGGATGGGGCTACAGCTGGGATACAAAGTGAACAAACTGTAATTAATATAAAAAATATAAAAAGAATATATTGTATGAAAAAGTTGTTAAGACTAAAAGAAGGAGATTCCAAAATGGCAGTCCCAATTGCATATAATATCTGATCAGCAGGATAGCAGTGACTGCACAGTAACTGACAGACTGAACAATGGGCCCCAAAACACCAGCCTTTGTATTTCCTAGGTGAAGTGGTACCCAAGGTGAGGGAAAAAAGTGGGCCTGACCTCAGGTCACCCAGCTATCCCAGAAAAGTTCCTGGGTTCCCCCTACTTGAGATCTCCAGCACCTAGCCACATGCCTTCCTGTTTTGCTCACCATTCCAGACTGAACCGTGGGCCTCAAAACACCAGTATATGGGTCTCCCTGGTGAGAGGAGACCACATAGTGAGGGAAACAAGAGGGTCTTACCTCAGGTCACCCAGCTAATCCCCAGAATATTTCCCTGGTTCCTACCAGTGAGTGGTCTCAGCATATAGCCACATGCCTGTACTCTGGTCTCCCTGACCAGAGAATACCTTCTGGGCACCAGGACACACACCTCCAACCTCAGGGCCTCTGATGTCCAGGAGCCATAGGAACAACCCCAGAAGCCACATCAAAGCTCAACCTGTTTCCCTGGGGAGACCGACCAAACCTCTGGGCATGCCGGTTATCCAATTTGGCCTTGCTGCTTCAGGAAACACAGTGTTTGCACACAGTGTCAGGGCAGCTGCAGCTCATTAACATGAGAGCAAGAAAGCCAGTGGCTGGCAGCTTTGTCTAGGACATCCCAATGTTGAGAAGAGAGCCCCTGGGCTCCTGAGGAGTCCAATTACATCTGAGGAGGGCCTTATGTAATATCCTGAGAACCACCCACCAGTCAGAGACTATACCCACCAAACTGAGGAGAGCTTCTTTGGGAACATCCAGCTTCCTGCATCTCCCCTCCCTGTCCCTGCCCCAGAAACTACCAGCCAATGTCAAAGACAACCTCATGGCTAAGGGCCAGTATAAAAGCCAAAGCAACATGGCATCTCTAGAACCCAATTATCCCAAGGTAATCAGCCCTGGACACTCTAACACAACTGAAACACAAGAAAAGACCTTAAATCTATGCTTATGAAGATGATAGCAGAGAAAATGAATAAAATATGTAAAGAAATACAGGAAGATATGATCAAACAGATTGAGGTCAAATAGAGTCCTATAGAGAGGAAAGGAATAAGTCTCTCAGATAAATACAGGAAAATGCAATCAGGTGAAGAAATTCAATAAAATGCTTCAAAATCTGAAGATGGAAATGGAAACAAAAAAGAATGCACAAACTGAGGCAACTACAGAATGAGAGAACTTAGAGAAGAAAACAGGACCTACAGAGGTAAGCATCACCAACAGAATACAAGAGATGGAGGAAAGAATCTCAGGTGTAGAAGATACAATGGAAGAAATTGATATTTCCATCAAAGAAATGTTAAATCTAAAAAATTCCTGACACAAAACATCCAAGAGATCAAGACAGCATAAAAAGATGAAACTTAAGAATAATGGGAATAGAGGAAAAAGAAGATTCCTGTCTCCAAGGCCCAGAAAATGTTTTCAACAAAATCAAAGAAGGAAATTTCTCTAATCTAAAGAAAAAGATGCCTATAAGCATAAAAGAGGCCTACAGAACACCTAATAGAGCAGACTAGAAAAGAAAATCCTTCTGCCACATAGTAATCCAAGCATTAAACGTACAGAACAAAGAAAAATATTAAAAGCCGCAAGGGGAAAAAGGCCAAGTAACATATAATGGAAAACTTTTCAGGATCACACCTGACTTCTCAACAGAGACTATGAAAGCCAGAAAGGCCTGGATAGATGTCATGTAGACCCTAAGAGACCACAGATGTCAGCCCAGATTCTTATACCCAACAAAAACCTCAGTCATCAGAGATGGAGAAAATAAGATATTCCATGACAAAAACAAAATTAAATAGTACCTATCCACAAATCCAGGCCTCCAAAAAATACTAAAAGGAAAACTGCAATCCAAAGAGACTAATTACACTCAGAAAAACACATTAAAACAAAACAAAACACTTCATTATCGCAAAACTAAAAGTAGCCAAGCACAGAAACACACTACCACAACCAACATCAAAATGAAAGGAACTAACAGTTACTGCTCATTAATCTCTCTCAACATCAATGAACTCGATTGTGCAATAAAAAGACACAAATTAACAAAATAGATGGGTAAACAGGACCCAACATTCTACTGCAGACAAGAAACATGCCTCAGCCACAAAGAGAGACATTAAGTGAGAATTAAGGGCTGGAAGATTTTCTGAGCAAATGAACCCCAAAAGCAAGCTGGAATAGCCATTTTAATATCTAAAAAAATAAAATTTCAACCAAAATTAATCAAAAGAGATAAGGAAGGACACTTCATACTAATAGAAGGAAAATTCCACCAAGATGACATCTCAATTCTGAACCAAATACAAGGTCGCC
Source organism: Psammomys obesus (assembly GCF_907164565.1). Classification (NCBI taxonomy): domain Eukaryota; kingdom Metazoa; phylum Chordata; class Mammalia; order Rodentia; family Muridae; genus Psammomys; species Psammomys obesus. The sequence continues at coordinate 31,509,517 of NW_026596069.1, forward strand.
TACATTTGAAAAAGAAACATTAATAAAGTTTAAATCACACTTTGATCCTCACACATTAATAGTGGGAGACATCAACACCTACTCTCACCAAAAGACAAGTCAACAAAACAGAAACTAAACCAAGAAATAATGATACTAAGAGATGTCATGAATCAAATCGACCTAACAGACCTACAGAACTTTTCACCAAACACAAAAGAATATACCTTTTTCTCAGCACTTCATGGACCTTCTTCAAAACTGAACATATAGTCAGTCACAAAGCAATCTTCAACAGATACAAGAAGATTTAAACCTTGTGTCCTATCAAACCATGATGGACTAAAGCTGGACCTCAACAACAACAGAAATAACAAAAAGCCGACACTCAGGTGGAAACTGAACAACTCTCTACACAGTGACAACTAGGTCAGGGAAAAAATTAAGGACTTCCTAAAACTCAATGAAAATGAAGACACAACAAACCCAAACTTATGGGACACAATAAGTTTGTGTCCCATACAATGCAGTGTTGAGAGGAAAGTTCATAGCACTAAGTCTCTTCATGAAATGATTGAAAACATCTCATACAAGCAAATTAACAGCACACATGAAAGCCTGAGGGGGCAAAAGTAAGCAGACACACCCAAGTGGAGTAGAAAGCTGGAAATAATCAAAATCAGGGCTGAAAATAATAAACTGGAAACAAAGAGAACAAGTCAAAGAATCAATGAAACCAAGATCTGGTTCTTTGAGAAGATCAACAAGATAGACAAACCCTTAGCCAAACTAACTAAAAGGCAGAGAGAAACTATCCAAATCAACAAAATCAGAAGTGAAAAGGGAGAGATAACAGCAGATAATAAGGAAATCCAAACAATAATTAAGTCCTACTTCAAAAGCCTGTATGCCACAAAATTTGAAAATCTAAATGAAATGGACAATTTCCTTAATAAATTCCACTTGCCAAAGTTGAATCAAGATCAGATAAACAAATTAAATAGTTCTATATCCCCCAAGAAAATAGAAGCAGTCATCAAAAGTCAAAAGTCTCTCTCAAAAAAAAAAAAAAAAAAAAAGCCTAGGGTCAGATGGTTTCAGTACAGAATACTATCAGACCTTCAAAGCAGAGATAACTCCAATACTCTTCAAACTATTCCACAAAATAGAAATAGAAGGAACATTACCAACCTCACTCTATGTGGCCACAGTCACCTTGATATCTAAACCACACAAAGACCCAACAAAAAGAGAATTTCAGACAAATTTCTTTTATGAACATTGATGTAAAACTAGTCAATAAAATACTCACAAACTGATTCCAAGAACACAAAAGATATCCTCCACCATGATCAAGTAGACTTCATCCCAGCCATGCAGGGGTGGTTCAACATATGAAAATCTGTCAATGTAATCCACCATATAAACAAACTTAAAGAAACACATACACACACACACACACACATGATCATCTCTTTAGTCGCTGAAAAAGCATTTGACAAAATCCAACAGTCATTCATGTTTTAAGTCTTAGAGAGATCAGGGATACAAGGAACATACCTAAACATAGTAGAGACAATATACAACAAACCTATAGCCAACATCAAACTAAACAGAGAGTAACTTAAACCAATTCCACTGATATCAGAGACAAGACAGGGTTGCCCACTCTCTGTATTACTTCAATATAGTACTGGAAGTCCTAGCTTGAGCAATAAGGACAACCAAACAAGAAGGGGATACAAATCAGAAAGGTAGAAGTCAAAGTATCACTATTCACAGATGATATTATAATATACATAAGTGACTCCAAAAATTTTGCCAGAGAACTTGTACAGCTAATAAACACCTTCACCAAAGTGGCTGGATACAAAATTAACTCAAAAAAAAAAAAAAAGAAAAAAGTCAGCAGCCCTCTTGTATTAAAAGACAAATGTGCTAAGAAAAAAATTAGGGAAACAATACCCTTCACAGTAACCACAAAAAATTAAGTATCTTGTTATAACTCTAACAAAGCAAGAGAAAAACTTGCATGAAAACACTTCAAATCTTTGAAGAATGAAATTTAAGAAGATAACAGAAAGATGGAAAGATCTCTCATGAAAATAGATCAATAGGATGAAATTAGTAAAAATGATCATCTTACCAAAAGCATTCTACAAAATCAAAGCATTCTCCATCAAAACACCAACCCAATTGTTTATAGGACCTTGAAAGAAAAATTCCCAACTTCATATGGAAAAAGAAAAAAAAAGAATAGGTAAACACAATTGTGTACAATAAGAGATCTTCAGGGGTTATCTCCATCCCTGATTTCAAGCTGTACTATAGAGCAACAGTAATAAAAACTGCATGGCATACAGGTCTTTGACTTCCTTGATCAGATCAGAGTCATGCCTACATTCTTTATATTATTTGTACCTATTTTGAAGGGTGTGGTTTCCCTATTATCTTTCTCAGCCCATTTGTCATTTATAAGTAGGAGGGCTACTTATTTTTTTTTTTAATTAACATTGTATCCAGCCACTTTTCCAAAAGTGTTTATCAGCTGCAGGACTTCTCTGGTGCAATTTTTGGAGTCTCTTACGTATACTATCATATGGTCCGTGAAAAACAATACTTTAATTTCTTTCTTTCAAATTTGTATTCTTTAATCTCCTCTAGTTATATTATTGCTCTAGCTAGAACCTTTATGAACATATTGAAGAGATATGGAGAGAGTGGGCAACCTTGTTTTGTCTCTGATTCTAGTGGAATTGCTTTGAATTTCTCTCCATTTAGTTTGATGTTGGCTATTGGCTTACTGTGTACAAACTTTATTAAGATTAGGTATGGGCCTTGTATCCCTGATATCTCCCAGGCTTTAATCATGAAATGGTATTGGAGTTTGTTCAAGGATTTTCTGCTTCTAATGAGATGATCATACGATTTTTTCTTTCAGTTTGTTTATATGATAGATTACATTGATGGATTTTCACAAGTTGAATTATCCCTGCATTAATCATGGTGGATGACATCTTTTATGTGTTCTTGGATTCACTATCTTTTTGAGTATTTTTGCATCAATGTTCTTAAGAGAGATTGGTCAGAAATTTTCTTTCTTTGTTGAGTCTTTGTTTAGTTATCAGGGTGACTGTAGCTTCATAGAATGAGTTTGATAGTGTTCTTTCAGTTTCTATTTTGTGGACTAGTTGTTTTTTCATAAGAACAACTCTAAATTTCATATGGAAAAACAAAAAAGCCTAGAATAGTGAAAAGCAATCCTATACAATAATAAAACTTCTGGAGTTATATCCACACCTGATCTCAAGCTATACTACAGATTAATAGTAATAAAAGCTGCATGCTACTGGCCCAGAAATAGGCTGGTTAATCAATGGAATTGATTCAAAGACTCAGAAATAAACCCACATACATATGCACACCTAATTTTTGACAAAGGGGCCAAAACCATATAGTGAAAAAAAAGACAGCATCTTCAATAAATGGTGCTGATCTAACTAGATGTCTACATGTGGAAAAATGCAAATAGATTCATATTTATCACCCTGAACAAAATTGAAGTCCAAGTGGACCAAAGACCTCAACATAAAACCGGCTACACTTAAACTGCTAGAAGTGAAAGTAAGAGCCTTGAATTCATTCGCACAGGAGACAACTTCCTGAACAGAACACCACCAGCAAAGGCTCTAAGATCTACAAATGATAAATGGGGCCTCTTGAAACCAAAAGCTTCTGTAAAGCAAAGGACACTACCAATAGAACAAAATGGCAGTATACAGATTGAGAAAAGATCTTTACCAACACTATATCTGACAAAGAACTAATATCATCTGAAGCATAATAAACTCAAATCAAACACCAATAAACAAAATAACCTAAATTATAAACTGGGGCCTAGCAGAGAGGAAGACAATGCAGCCAGCCCTGATGAGACCTGATAGGCTAGGGTCAGATGGAAGAGGAGAAGGACCTCCACTATCAGTGGACTGGGGAGGGGCATGGGAAGAGGAGAGGAAGAAAGGGTGGGAATGAGAGCAGATGAGGGAGGGGGATAGAGCTGGGATACAAAAATGAGTAAATTGTAATTAATTTAAAAATAAATTAATTTAAAGAATGGGGCCTTGAACTAAACAAAGTTCTCAACAAAGGAATCTTGAATGGTAGAGAAACACTTAAAGAAATGCTCAAAGTTCTTAGTCATCACGGAAATGCAAATAAAAAAGACTCTGAGATTCCATTTTACAGTCGGAATGGCTAAGATCAAAAACTCAAGTTACAGCATATGCTCACAGGATGTGGAGAAAGGGGAACCCTCCTCCATTGCTGGTAGGAGTGCAATTTTGTATAACCACTTTGGAAATCAATCTGGTGCTTTCTCAAAAAATGGAACAGCCATACCTCAAGACCCAGCTTTACCACTCCTGTAATAAACTCTACCATACAGCAAGGACATTTGTTCAGCCATATTCATAGCAGCTTCATTCATAATAGCCAGAAACTGGAAACAACCTAGATGTCCCTCAACTGAGGAATGGATAAAAAAAATGGTACATTTACACAATGGAATAATACGCAGCCATTAAAAAATCATAAAAAATGCAGGGAAATGAATGGACCTAGAAAAGATCATCCTGAGTGAGGTAACACTGACCCAGAAAGATACTCATGACATATACTTACTTACAAGCAGATTTTAGTCATATAGTTCAGGATAGACATACCCCAAGGAAATAAGGCTGATGGTCATCTTATGCTTCATGTGGGCCCACTAGTTAGGAGAGTGGGGGATATGTCTGACATGGACTATGTTGTCTGCTTTTTGATCACTTCTCCCTGATGGGCCTTCCCTATCATGCCACAGGCGAAGAAAACAAACTCAGTTTTCAAATGTGAATAGATGAGTTAGAGTGTCTAGGATGGGGCGGGGTCCCCTATTCTCACTGATAGGGGAAAGCGGATGTGGGACAGAGTGTGGAACTGTGATCAGAAGATGGAGGGGTTTATTACTGAGATGTAAATTGAATTACTTAATGATAAAGAAATAAAAACTGCATAGTACTGGCGTAGAAACAGACTAGTGGATCAATGGAATCAAATCGAAGACCCTGAAATAAACTCATATACATGTAATACAACAAAATTGACAGCCTACAGAATGGGAAAAGATCTTCACCAACCCACATCTAACAGAGGGCTAATATCTAGAATATATTAAAAACTCAAGAAATTAAACACTAACAAGCCTAATAATCCAATTTAAAAATAGAGCACAGAGCTAAACAGAGACATCTCAACAGAGGAATATCAAATATCAAATATCAAATATGGTAGAGAAACACTAAAGAAACACTCAATGTCCTTAGTCATCAGGAAAATGCAAATCAAAATGACTCTGAGATTCCACCTTACACCCATCACAATGACTAAGATCAAAAAACTTCAGTGACCACATATGCTGGAGAGGTTGTGGAAAAAGCAGAACACTCCTCCATTGTTGGTAGGAGAGCAAACTTGTGCAACCATTATGGAAACCAATCTGGCACTTTCTCAGAAAATTAGAAATAGTGCTTCCTCAAGATCCAGCTATACCACTCCTGGGCTTATATCCAAAAGATGCTCAACTATACCACAAGGACATTTGCTCAACTATGCTCATAGCAGCTTTATTCATAATAGCCAGAATCTGGAAACAACCTAGATGTCCCTCAACTGAAGAATGGAGAGAGAAATTGTGGTACATTTGCACAATGGAATACTATTCAGCTATTAAAAACAAGGAAATCATTAAATTTGCATGCAAATGGATGGGACTAGAAAAGATCATCCTGAGTGAGGCAACCCAGAACCAGAAAGAGATATATGATATATACTCCCTTATAAGCAGATATTAGCCTTATAATACAGGAAACCCATACTGCAGTCCATAGACCTAAAGAAGCTAAATAACAAGGACTACCTTAGGGAGGATGCTTAATTCTCATTCACAAGGTCAAACTGAACATACCCTGGAAGCAGTTGAGAAAGGAAAGTAAAGGAAGCTATCATAGATGTCCTCTGAAAGACTCCACCTAACTGTGGATCTAAGCAGATACTAAGACTCACAGTCAAACTTCAGGCAGAGCTTGGGAGTTGTATGAAAGAGTGAGGGCATGAAAGGACCTGGAGGGAACAGGAGCTCCAAGAGGAGACCAACAAAAATCTGGGCCCAGGAGGCCCTGCAAAGACTGATTCACCCAGCAAGAACCATGCATAGAGAGGAACTAGATCCTCTGCCCAAATGTAGCTGATAGGTAGCCTAGTCTCCATGTCGGTGGCCTAGTAAGGGGAGCAGGGGCTGTCTCTGACATGGACTCTGATGTTTGCTGTTTGATGGCTTCCCCCAAGCAGGGCAGCCTAGCCAGGCAATGGAGAAAGAGGATGCATGCAGTTCTAATGAGACTTGATAGGTTTGGGTCACATGGCAGTGGAGGATGTCTTTCTCTGAGGACTAGAAGAGGGGGATATGGAAGCGGAGGGAGGGGGACTGGGAACAGATGAGCGAGGAGGTTGCAATCAGGATGTAAAGTGAATAAATTACAAAAAAAATTAAAAAGTTGAAAAATACAAGAGAACACTGTTCAAAACAAACAAATAAACAAAGCCTGAAAGAATATAAGTACTTTTAAATTTAGCTAAAAGCATTTTGCATTATGATGCAGTTACAAGCTTCTGAGTGCCAGGGAGTGGAATGTGGTGGTTCCAATGAGAATTGTCCCTCATAGGCTCATATATTTGAATACTTAGTCACAGGGCATGGAAATGTATTAGAAATCATGGCGTCTCTCACAGCAATAGAAATAATGAAGATTGTGTCTCTTGGAATGAATTCTTGGGAAAGCAGGTGTATATGAAACGCTGAGGCTGATACCTGTCTCTCTGGCTCTCTGTTTGAGATGTAGTTCCCTGATATTATACATGGTCTCTTCAACAGAGCCAACAACACACTGTTAGAATTTTTATCATCAAAAACTAAAATATAAGTACTTTTTTTTTTTTTGTAATCAGCCTTCCTCTGATATTTTCTCTCCGCTCAACTTACTGTGGTAATTATTGTTTTTTTTTTTCTATTTTAAGTTAGTGTTTTATCTTTCTTAAATATAGTGTGTGCTTTCTATATAGAATTCTACATAAATGTAGTTTGTGATTTTCTGCTATCTCTGTGAAGAAAATCTTAAGTTATGTGTCATTGAGACTTCAAACAGGAGAAACATAAAATACAATTCCTCCTTCTCTGTCATCTTTTATGAAAGGTGAACAAAAGGAATCAGTTTGAGTTCAGCCATTATTAGATGCCTTCTGGAGTGGGAATGGTTGTTTTAATTAGCGGGTGATGGCGAAGAATACTGGACCCTCTGTGCCACTGGTCCTTTGTCAATGCAGGGTGGTGTCAGGGGACAGCGTTTTTTATGAATGCAAGTACAGATATTTCTGCATCAATTTTTGTTCTGTTCAACCTGGAAGTGATCACCATGTCCTGGCCACTCTCCTGTCCTGGTCATGCATCTAAAATGGAGTAGAGCTATTGAGAAAGAGGACTGTCCGGGTGTCCTTCACAAGGCTCTCCTTTCTCAAACCCATAGTAAGCTTGTGCTGTAGTTTGGGTTTGAAATATTCCCCTACATTTTAGCTGTGGCACTAGTGGTACTGTACTGAGGAGGTTATGAACTTTTGGGGGTGTGAGCTGACTAACAGAAGGTCTTTAAAGGTTACAGTCTGGCCTTGGTTTTATACTGCCATGGTGTTTTGGAACATAAACAGTCATTTTTATACACTCCTTCTGTCATGTTTCCCTGCCACGATGGACTGAAATCACAGGCCATATGAAACTTTCTTCCCTTGTGTTTCAACTGTTTCTGTCATGGTGACACAAAAGAAACAAACACAGTGAGTACCTGAGTCACTGACTTTGTTTCTCTATCCTCGCCAGTCTCTCTTTGGACCTGAGGAGTGCAGCAGTCAATAAGCCATCAGGCATACCAGTGAGACACAATATCAGTATAGGAACCAACTGATACCTGCACAATAAAAAAGCGCTAATGAGTTCACCCAAGGCTTGATATTGAGACATCTGGAAAGAAGTTATGTTGACTCACTCTAGCACTTCCACACAGTTGTTTTTCTCTGTGGGTATTTTCCTGTGACCACTTTGCATCCTCAAAGTTTTGTTTCAGAACTCTGTGGTATGTTATGAGCAAGAAGTACCTCCTCTTTCTTAATGCCCATCTTTCCTGCATGTGGGGAAGAAAAACAATTCAGTTCTGTCTCTCCAGATCATTGGTCAATTTCTGCCCACATCTGGTTGGTTTCAGCTCTGACATTTTATGTCCTGCTGGCTGCCTTCCACTTGACTTTGGCATTAGCTCCTCATGTGTCCTTAGGCACTCCGTTCACGGTTGCTCTTCTTTGAGAACAGATCCCTTATTGCAATCTTCAGCTGATGACTCCTTAGGACGAGATAAAGTTGTTAGGAAGTTAGTTGTTTTGTGTTCCCACGAGACTTACAGAAGCCTCATATATTCTTCTAATAGTCACCACATATCACAGATCACAGCATCCAAGACCTGCACTTGAACTCTCATCTTTTTAGAAGATATATCTAAATATGTAAAGTTAAAAACAGAAAATAAACAGTAAACTTGTGCAGTCTGAAAATGACTTCAAAACGCAGAAAGACGTGGGCCCGTGGCCATGAAAATTTATTGCATGGGAAACCTCAAATTTCCCTACAAACTTTTTTTCCTTGCTCTTCCCGAGGTTTCAGATTGCAAGATTATTACACTGCTACCATACAGAGTTTGCACCCCTCTTCTCAAGTGTATAGGCCTCTCTCTGGCTGCTTGTCTTTCTCTTTCTGGTTTTCTGACTATTCTCCTTCCATCATTCTTCCTCTAGGCAGATGGAGAGGTGTAGAAACTAACCTCCAAAGATTTTTTTAAACTGTTGGGATTTTCTTACTTGCTGAAATAGAAGAAAAAAAGAAATCAAAATGACACCTCCTCCTTCATTTTAAATGGTTCCCTACTGCTGTGATTGGGACTGATTTATGTCTCTGTTGAGGCTTCAGAGAGGGCTATGTGAACCTGGGCTGGAGAGCTGTGATAGATTAAAAACAAATGTCAGCAGTGACACGATCCCAAGAGCTTTCCCCTGTCTCCAGGAACCTTTCAGCTGGGCTCCCTTTCAGGGACACCGCTGCCTTTGTGGAGTTTCTGACCCTTGGGCCCCTGAGGTATGTGCTGTGATGTGAGGTGCTGGGTAGGTGAAGGGAAGGGAACCGACGCTTTTTCTGTCACTCCAGATGATCTTGCTTAAAGCTAAAAGGCACGCCTTCCCCAGCTAATAAGAGAAAAATCAATGTTTGAAAATAAATACCTTGAAGAGAAAAGCTTTCATGTCTGCAATTAGCGCACACTTTTTGACTGATGTCATGAAGCTGACCTGGCCACCACTGTGTGTACATGTGTGTGCATGTGTGCGTGTGTGTGCGTGCATGTGCGTGCGTTTGTGTGCGTGCGTGTGTGTGCGTGTGTGTGCGTGCGTGTGCGTGCGTGCGTTGTGTGCGTGTGCGTGCGTGCGTGTGCTTGCGTGTGCGTGCGTGCGTGTGCGTGCGTGTGTGTGCGTGCGTGTGTGTGCGTATGTGTGCGTGCGTGTGTGTGCGTGCGTGTGCGTGCGTGTGCGTGCGTGTGTGTGCGTGTGCGTATTAAAGACGAGAACTGAGGGTTAAAATAAATTATAAGAAGATGTTTTTCTTCCAGAAAAGATTAACTTGGGAAGTATTTCTTTTGACACATCTCTCACAATTAAAGTAATCTTCATGTAATGTTCTCTTTAAGTAACAACCTCCCATCATTTAGTGCCCTCACAGAAGAATAACCTTGAGGTCCGCTAGAACACTTAACACTTAATTCTTTATTGGCAGAAATAAGAGATGCAATGTAGCTCAGTGTAGGGACTGTAGCCTCATCTGGGCCTGTTTAAATGCTCCGGTAGCCCTGACCTTTAAGTTCTTGCTTTGGTTGACAGGGTCTTGTTGAAGTGTGCCTCCTGCATTTCTACCCATGCAGATGGCCGTAACTTTGTAATAATGTAAATTGTTAAAAATGTATGGGCACAGCCATCATTCAACGAATGTGTTCCTCTGTTTTATGTGAGGTGCTGGGAACACATAATAAAGACGGATAAACGTGGCTGCTCTTCCACTGGGCTTCCTGTCTGCTGGCCAAGAGAGAATAAAGTAATGGCATATCTAAGTATAACAAAAGTGGCATAAACAAGGACTGGTCAAGCACGAGTGCCTCATTAGGGACATGTTTTCTTGAGAAAAAGGAAGAGTCCTTTCTAAGAAAATGTCTGATCTCATGTGTGAGTGGTGTTAGTCAATGACACTCAATACAGCAATGATAGAGGAATGTCGTACAGAAAGAAGCATGGAACTGGGAGGCACACTTACTGACAAGGGAAACAAACACAGAAAGGAATGCGGTGGAAACAACTAAAGTTTACTGTGTAAGTGCATGAAACCTCCAAACAATAAAAACAAGCAATAAAACAACAACAAAATCTGAGTGAGCAGGAGCAGTGTGGGTTCGGTGGATGCCCTGGATGCCCTATACATCGCAATGTGTGGGGCAAGTCAGGCTGGGATAGAGTACTGCGATATGAGAAAGCAGTTTGCACTTCATACATTCCCCGCACCGTCTGTCAGGTGGCTTTGCAGTTCTACTTAATAGAATTAGATTATATTTCTCTACCCCGATGAAATTAGATTTCACCATAATATTGGCTTTCAGCCATACAAAGCAGGAGGGAATAGCACTGGCCTTCACACTCATTGCATGGTTCTTCCCACGCTCTGGTGTCCTGGTGAATTGTAAAATGAGCAATGCCCAAACAGCCTCTTTCTCTTTAGCCCAACCCATAATAAACACACATGGCACCGATGAGCCACAGCCTATTCTGAAAAGCTGCTTGGATGCCCCCATTTTAGATCAGACAATCTCTAGCTGAATTATTGCCCACTGAATATGAGAAAACAATATTTATGCAAAGCTTAAAAGCTGGATTGCAGAGCTTGAGATTACATATAAATACACTTGTACTTAACTGCCATACAAAAGAGTTTGCTGCTTTGATCTAGTGTAAAGCTTGACTTAGATAAACAGGCCTTGAGTGTATTAGTCTCTAGAACTATTCATGTGTGTGCAAAAGAATACTTTAAGAAAAACTAAAATACTGCAATGTGCAACTGGTTAGGATTTAAAGTATCCATCCATCTGCTTTTTGTATACAGGCCATGATGGTTAATTTCACCATGGATAATTCCACCTATCTAGATTATGGGTAATAAGCTGTTTGGTCAAAAATAAATTCAGATGTTCCCATGAAGATATGTATTTGGATGAGACTGATTACCATCTAGGTAGTTAGACTGTAAATAAAACACTTTTTCCTCTGTATTGTGGGTAGCTCTCATCCAATCAGTTGAAATTTTTAAGTAAAAAAGAAATGAGAGGCTCCATTGAGAAGGAATTAAGATGAAGGTTAGTGTTCCGCCTTCATTTAAGAAACCTGTTTCTTTCTGTGAGCGCAGTGAAAGCATACAGGAAAGCATACAGTGAAAGCATACATGCTGTACAGGAATCTGCGAGTGAAGTATGGTTACGAGGTCAGCCCTAAACAAGGTGCATATAGCATCCCCTTAAAGGTCTTCCAATATTGTGGAAGAGAGGATAGAAAAAAATTATAAGAACCGGCATAGAGGGTGAATCGCTGTGACAGCCAAGCAGGATGTAGCATGAAATCAATCATGAACTCACAGGACTGTCTGTTGGCAGTGGACCCCACATTCACCACCCCAACAGTCAGCGAGCTATGGGAAAGGAGCAAGATCTCTTGTCTCTAGAATTTACTAACTAACTGGCAATGTAATGATTCCAGGAGGGACAGTGGGCACAGGGTCCAGTCACATACCCACCAGTAAGGGCATCTGGCTGTGATGGACAGCCACAGGCCACAGATGGACCTAGTAAAACTCTGGGATACAAAAAAAATGGCAATGATTACAGGGAAGAAATGTATAACTAAAATTGGTCTTGAAGAAAAGAAAGGAAATATAAGAAGAGTGTGGGGAGAATCACAAGAATATATTATATACATGAATGAAACCCTCAACACACAAAATTTATTCCAAATAACTTGTAGCAGTATCTCTTTCTTTGGTCTGCAGCCTACTCTCTCCAGCTCCAGATTTCAGATCAATTTGGTTCCTATGAATGCAGTCCATTTTCTTACGGTCTCACTTTCTCTAGCTCTACCTCTCTATTTTCTATGAGTTCCATTTGCAGCAAATTGAATCAGAGAAATATTTGAGTATCAGCTTAAAAATACCCGATCTCTCAGTCTTGGCCACACAATAAGCACCCTTGATGAACATTTAAGAAGGATGACCATTCAGCAGTTACTTTAGGACTAATGCTAACCTGTCTATGCTACAGAGAGAGGCAGAATTCTAAGGCAGCTTTGTAGATTCTTGCTCTATGGTATGCATGTCTTATATGTAGTCTTTCCTTGGGTGATACATCGAGCAAATGCATTAGTGATTAGTTCAAAGTTACCAGTAATGCATTGGTATCACAAGGAAAGATATAAAAGCACTTGCATTTGAAGTCATTCAACCAAGAGTAAATCCAGATTTAAAATCTCTACTTCATGATCTCTGTGTCTCTTGTCCTTTTTCTGTCTGTCACATCAGTTTGAAACTGTGCCTACCTAAAGGCTGTCTTGTGACTCTGTCCCTGGGTCTGTCTGTGTCTTTGTGTGTCTGCCCTTAACAAAGGTTTTTGTTCTTTTTATTGTGCAGCACAGAAAGTATCACATGGGGAAGGAAGGGACAGCTTATAGAAATCTTTAAGAGTCAGGGGATTGGAAGAATAGATGATTAAGATTAAAGCTATATATCTGCTTAGATTTTAAAAGTTGATTACATTGGAAATTTAAGACAAGTAAAGCTGCTGTTACATTGTTCTCTTAAAAGCAAGTTGAACAAGCAGGCTGAATACACAATAGGTTATCAGTCTGAAGTCTGAAGTGACTCTAGGGTGTACTATTAACTCTGACTGGAAGTTCATCAAAAGTCTACACCTTCTAGAATGCAAGAGATATGTTAACCTTTTTATATTGCACAAAGTGTGATCTTATCTGCTGAGCTTTATTAAGTAAGTTCCAAATAGACAAATCAGTAAGTCAGAGAAGTTTCTCCCGGTAGAGGCCCTAATCTACAGACACTATAATTGATGAGCTTGGAAGGGAACTCTGCGTGTTAGATAGCTCTCAGCCATGAGTGGTGTGTGCGTGTGGTGTATGCACATATAATCATGTCCACATTCACTCATTCAGTTGTGAACATATCGAAGGCAGTTGCAGATGCCAGGTGTCTCCCTCTGTCGCACAAACCTTATCTTGAGACAGGACCTCTCACTAAACTCAAAACTTACTATTTTTAGATAAATTTTCTGGCCAGCAACGTTCTCAGAGCCATCTATTTTTGCCCTTCAATATGACAGTTACAGGTACATGAGGCCATGCCTAGATTTTATGTGAGTAATGGGGATTTAAACTCAGATCTTCATGTTGTACACGGCAAGCACTCTGAGCCATCTCTCTTGTCCTCTCAAGTGATATTTTAATTTCACACTTTTGAGGCCTTGATCAGAGCCTCGAGACATGTTCCTGAACTATAACACACAGGGAGTAAGATGATAATTTGTATCTTAAAGAGCCATTGATTAGGAAATGATTGGTTACATGTTACGAGCCAACAAATGCAACAGATGATGTGTTAGAAAATACAGCATCACATAGAAGAAGTAGGATGGGAAAGGACACAAGGGCTGTCTTGGCCAACTCTTTTACATTATAGATGAAGTTCCAGAGACATGAAGACAGGACCTGCCATGTTTCTAGTTTAACTACATTATTGACCAGATATATCCTGGAAAACAGACCCATCCCAGATTGTATCATAATGTGGAGACTGAATTAAACAACAACCATTATAAAAGATTTTGAAAGCACAGCAAATATTTTTTCTAGCAGTAAGGGGCAGGGCTTGAAAAGCTTTCTTAGTAAGATAAAATGAGCACATGCAAGTGACAGTGACAGGTATAAATTCAGATCACTTCTTTACATTCTACGTCTTGTTAAGGTAAGGCTAGGATTCAGCAGGGACCCTTATTTTAACTTTGTGCCTAGGACAGTGTGGGCATCTAGTCAATGCTGTTCTAAAGGACATAACTGCATGATTTAGTGACACAGAGGTGGATAAAGACTCATCCTGCTGGTACCACTCTATATCAAACACGAATTATCGTGTTCCTTTATTTCTGGTGTCATTTTTGTTCACAATGTTATTAATTTTTTAACGCAAATCACAAAATGACATTCTAAACTCAGAGTGTAAGACCTGTTAGTCGGAGGACCTGAACTAAGTAAACTGCATGAAGGAGCCCTCCAGGGACAACTTTCTCTACCCTGTGACCTCTTCTCCCTTTCCTGTCTCCTGTAGGAGTAACACAAAGTGAGGCAATTCCTATAGAGTTTAAATGTTTGGGGGTAGGAAAGTATTGTAAAGCTGCCAGCTCAGCAGACTGAAACACTGTGCCTCCGGACAACATTATGGCTATTAAGCACAGACTGTGAACATACAAGCAAGTAAGAGATGCAGGCTAGAAAAGCAGCACAGAGTAAAAGGGAGATTTCCCCTCTACCTAGCAGAAGGACAAGGGGTAGAGAATGGGAGGGGTGGAGTTGAAGCAGCCCTTGTCTGGGATTGCAGAAACAGACAAGGCATTCATATTTAGGGGAAATTTCATTTGGCGTCTGGCCATGGGTATTTGGAGCTCAATCACATCAGACCTTTCAATCAGAATGAGTGACTTCCCTGCAGGAATTAATATCTAAAAAGCAATCATAAGAGCCTGTCTAGGGAATAGACAGTAGAGCAAAAGGAGCCAATCCAACATCAGGAATCTGACAAAGACTTCTGTCATCTCTACTGACCTCACATTCAGAATCTACGGGTTTCTACCTGCCCACATTTATAACAGTGAAAAGCCCAGGGCTTTCTTAAGTGAACCAAATACCTTGAATGTAATTTTGCCCTGATTTGAATACTTGTGTTCAACCACACAGCTCCCTTGGCTGATTCTTTCTGTCTATGAAATGGTTGACTGACAGCAGAAAATGCCTTCTCGTTCCAACATGTTTCTTGTCTGTGTTATCTATGAGTCTGTGACTTGCCCTGACACAAGGCACTAATACAGGGAGGTTCAGAGAAGTTATCCTGGCCAAAAGGCATGCCTGGAAGCTGCTATTTATTTGTAAATGTCATATTGAAGTTATATACCTTTTGCATTTGAGAGGAACTCATTAATTCATTATGGACAAGGTACATTAAGCTGTAAAATAATGTTTCATCCAACAAACAAAAATATTGTCATTTCAGAACTTGACCTCTGTCTCAGTTAGTGTTCTATTGTTATTAGGAGACACAGGATTATAGCAACTCATAAAAGAAAGCATTTAATTGGGATTTGCTTATAGTTTCCAAGGCTTACTCCATTATCATCATGGCAGAGAAGATGGCAAAAGGTTCCAGAGAACTAGCTGAGATGTAACGACATCTTAATCCATAGACAAAAGAAAGGGAGTGAGAGAGATCATGAGAGGAGAGAGAAAGAGAGAAAATGAGAGAGAGACTGAGCTTTTGAAATCTCAAAGCCTGCTCACAGTGAGTGACATACTCCCTCCAAGGCCACATCTAATCCTTCTAATCCTTTCAAAGCGTTCCAATTCCTCAGACCGAGCACTTAGATATAAGAAAATGTGGGGCATTCTTCTTCAAACCATCACAGCTTCTTTAGTAGTTAAATGCTCTTTTTCTAAGCGAATGGGTTATTTCTTTAAAAAAAAATGAAAAAGAAAATTGATAATGACATCAATCCATATTCTTTGGTTCGTTTACATGTTTAATGTGAATAATTACCATGTATTTAACCCTAACATAATTCAGGTACTTTAGACATATTTGTATATTGATTTTCCCCGGTCTGTTTTTTCTGACAACACTTACTAGAAGGTTTCTGTATATTAAAGAATATGCCTCTTTCTCCTGCAGACCTTTGTGTGAGATTCTCAAGAACATCTGAATATGCTTTGCACTGTAATGATTGTCCAATTCAGTAAAGATTTCTCGGCCCAGGTCAGTCCTCTGAATCAGAAGCTGTACACTTCAGTAAGTTTGTCAGGTGATGCATGCCAGAGAGAGATCTGGCAGTAACCCAGAGATTTCTGTCTAGGAGAACCAACTCATACTTCAAGTTCAAAGTCTGTAAACTTATACACTTAAAAGTGTAAATTTCCAATATCATATTGGAGAAATTTATCTTATTAATAATTTATTGGCACAATTGGCTAGGTTTTTTTAGATATATGATTAGCATAATGAATACATATGTTCCCTGTATAAAGTCTGAAAATGGTAGAACATCACATCCCTGAGTAAGTGTCCTGAGAAAACTGCATTACTGTAGATTTATATCAGAGGAGAATTTTCTGTCTCACTGGACCTGGAGACAAGGGCTCAGCAGTATCCTGATCCTACACTGTTAAATATGGCCCCTGTGTGCACTGATAGCAGTACTTCCTAGCAGTAGTCCAGTATTTTGATGATATTGTTACCCTGCCATTGAAACCAAGACACCAAGAAACTGAACATTCTCCTGGGAATCTCATGCTTAAAGAAGAGAAAGGCGAGGAGGAACGTGACTTCTAGAAAGAGATTTTACAGAGTACTGACACCTTGTCAGACCACCTTGCTGTAAAGATTAGAGTCCAGGCAAGGATGGGGTCATCTCACCTAGACCAGGGTGCTTAGATGTGCATATTGCTTTTTCTCTGTTTTAACTCTAGGACCAGAATGTGGACTTGAAGGAGTCACTGGATCTCTTTATTCCTCTTCCCAAAGCCATCACATTGAACAAACCCCCATTTTTGCTTTTTTTTTTCTATTAATTTGGCTCTATCATTTGACATTTCCAGGGTAGTTTTCTAAACTTAATGGCTTCTTGGAGTATAGATAGTGACCCCAAATTCAGAATCAGTAGAGAACTCTGGAAATCTTGGTCTATTATTAATTAATAATCAAGTATTTTTTTGGAAAATGTTCAAAAAGTCAGGAGTTATATAACTAACAAAAAATTCAGCCATCAGCTCTCAGATAGCCCAGAACCCACCGCCCCTGCCATATGGCAAGTGTGGTAATTCTCAGCCTCCATGTCTATTACAATTCTATTACAATATGTTAAATATGGTTCTTTGTGTATTGATAGCAACGCTTGATAGTAGCACTCCACGAGCTTGGTAATATTATTGCCCTGTAATTATAATGGCCTCTGGCCAGAAACAATTCTCATATAATTAGATTGTGGTGAGCATACAATGTGAAGAACCAGAAAGGAATTTGTGTAGTTCCAGAAGGCTGGAGGTACATTTCAAACAAACAAACAAACAAAAAAATTTGACAAGAAGTGTCTAATATTCAAACCACACATAGCATAATCTCTGAGTAAAAAAAAAAACAACAACAACAAAAACTGTGACTGTGGAAACATTAAGAGTAATGGTGAAAGTTTGTGACAAAAAGAGGTTAGGGAGCCGTCCCCAGTATGGGGAGGTCATTGATTTTGGAAGTACAAAGATGAGCAGCGTTTGTCAGCCTGGAATGAAACAAGCTTGAAATTGGAGGAGCAAGGGTTGCAAGCAGGAAGGATACCCATTAGTCTTGTGTGTGTCTCTTAGAATCATAAATCAGCTGATGGAAAGAGCAAAGTGGGGGACGCAGAACATGTCCATTGAGGAACAGATAAAGGACGCCTGGCATGAGCACATCTTCTCAGCACACAAAAGTCCAGACATGAGTACCATCAGCAAACTAACAAATGAGAGGAGGGAAGGAGGGTCTTTACTCTCTTTAGATGAACACTCAAAAGAGAATCAAGACAGCCAGGAAGGGCCCTGGAGCAGCTGCCCTTTGTCTAGCCTTGTTTTAGAATCTACTCCTGTGAGAACTGGCTTCCTGCCTACTTGCCAATGTATAAGCTGCCTCCTCCCTCCAGAGTTCTCAGACACTTCCTTTTGTTTGTGCTTTTATAAACAAGAAAGGTGGTCACCAAGCTGGAGAAAATACAGCAACAAACGTAACAAACGTAACAGAAATAAAGTGACTGTGGAGGAGAGTCAGCTAATTCATGATTTGGGAACATTTGTGCAGTATAGAGACGACGAGCATCCGTAAAACAACAAATAATACAAAAAAGATGATTAAGAGAATAGAAAAATAGACCTCATATTTTCTGTAAGTAAAGAAAAACACAATGAATGAAGGGTAGGAGAAGATTACCCTCTAAGATTACCCTCTAAGAGAAACAGGAAAATCATTGAAAACACAGAGAAGTATTTTCAGATTAAAAAAGCTCACAAATCATTTATGCAGTGAATATATTACTATTATGTTCATGATTACACCTTCTGTCAAATTTCCCAGAACTTTCAGAACATCAAAGAGATTGTTACACCAGCAGTTGACAATGAAACTACAGGGCACCAACAAAACAACACAAATGGCTTTCATCACCTGCTCAACAGTTTTAAGTGCTAAAAGGTGTCAGAACGAGGTCTTCAAAGTTTTAAGTGAAATGTTTTTCTCCCTTAGAATTCTAAAGATGTTAAATCATTTTTTAAAAAGGATGCATTTTTCAGGACTTCCAAAATATCAGGCACCAGAAGGGTGTTTTCTGCTGCCATTTCTTTCTTTATGAAATAATTTATGGAACTGAGAGGATGATCTACGGGTTAAGAACACTCACAGCTCCTGCAGAGGACTTGGGTTGGGCTCCCAGTGCACACTTTAGGTGGCTGTCAACCAACGCAACTCTAGTCCCAGAGAATCCAATACCCTCTTCTGTGCTCCGCTGGCTCCTGCACGCATGTGGTGCACAAACACCCACACACATAAAAATAAGTAAGTATTTTCAAAAACAACTGTTATTGCTATTTAAATAATAAACAGTTTAAAATATTTACTATTGTATCGTGAGTGTTGGCACATGTGTGTCACGGTGCACATGTGGAGGTCAGAGGACAACATTCATGAATGGATTTTTCTTGGTGGATTCCAGAGACTGAAGTTTGCCCAGCTAGCATGTTCATTGGCTGAGCCATCTCACTGGCCCTCTGTTACGACCTCCTAGAACATGTTGAAGACGTGTTATCTCACAATGATTCTACACTGACCTAACAGAGAGGAAAACAATATCCAAGGACAGATGACCCCACAGAAAGCAGCCATAGGGTGAAATGAGACCCCATGCTGCAGGTTAATAGCTTGGAAAAAAGAAAGAGAGAGATAGATTTAGTGCTACCCTCATGATGTGAAAAGATGTTAGTGGGCAACAAACAATGTAAGGGAGACACCCGGAACTGAATGTAGATGGTACTCTGCTTGGTTCTGCAGTCAACACTGTTAAGTTGTCATTTATGTAAACAAAACAATTAACAACCTTCAACTTCAATACACAACCTAAAGAGATAGTTCGCTAACCACATATTTTAAAACTCTCAGTGGTGTGTGAATCTAGACATTTTCTTAATTACTATTACAGAAGTCCCCATTGTAACCTCACAAGTCCTCAAATAAATTCCGTGTCAGATAAATTACATGTAAAGTATAAAACTTATTGATAAAGAACAATAAAAAGCCATCAAACTTGACAATGTAATATATAAGTACAGATTTGAAAGTGTGGAAGAGTACTGAATTTCTGTTTGTAAATAATGTTTATCTTTCATTGAAAAACAATTAACAAAGCTACTAACACAAAGACAAAAGTGTGCAAGATAAATTTGTAAACAGGTTGAATTATAACACATAAGTGCTAATAATATGATTTTAAGTATTGAGCTAAAGGCTAACATAAATTTTTAAATAGATCTGTCAGAAGACGGCAGAAGTCAGAATGGCTTCCTTTGACGGTTAGAGAAGTTGGTCTGGATGAAGAGCGGGGGTGAGAGAGACTGCTGTGTTGTTTTAAGTCCTTTGTTACCACTTCATAGTTTAAACATGTACATGCATTACTTTATGAAAATGCATATGAGAAAAATAAACCCAGTGTTTAAACAATTAACATTATTGAAGAGATTTTCAGGAAATTCAGAGACAGGAGATTATAAAAATTACAAGGATGTAATAGCTGATAGGGGAGGTCCTCCTCCCCTTTCGTCTGACCCTAGCTTATCAGGTCTCATCAGGACTGGCTACACTGTCTTCCTCTGTGGCCTGGCAAACCTGGGAGGTGATCAAAGAGCCAGCCACTGAGTTCATGTTAGAGACAGTCCCTGTTCCCCTTACTAGAGAACCCGCTTGGAGACGGAGCTGCCATGGCTACTTAGCCTCTGTGCGGGGGTTTAGGTCATCTTCATTAATGGTCCTTTTGGGACTATCAGTCTCAGAAAAGACCCTTGTTCCCAGATTTATTTTTGGTTCTGTTGCTCTCCCTGAGGAGCTCCTGTACCCTCCAGGTCTTTCTTTCTCCCTTTTATTTCATAAGATTCCCTGCACTCTGCCCAAAGTTTGGCTATGAGTCTCAGCATCATCTTTGATACCCTGCTGGGTAGAGTCATTCAGAGGCCCTCTGTGGTAGGCTCCTGTCTGTTCCCTGATGTCTATCTTGTTCCAGCAATTGTTCTTGACCTACTGAGCCACCTCTGAGTTGCACCACAAATAAATTATAATGTCGATAATGCTACTTTAGTTCCATAGACTTTCAAGACTATAGTAGAAGATGTGCTTGGTCCTGATAAGTCTTGATGTGATGGGATGGGTAGGTGGGGGGGGGGTTCTGAGGGGACAGGGAAGGAGGATGCCAGGAAGAGGGAAAAAGTGCTCAACACCAGCTTGCTGTGCTTACTGGAGAGCTGTTCTGCTGGTCCTGCTTCCCAGACGGTTTCCTGGGAATATCGTGTATCAATAGCTTTCCTTTCCCCTGTTCACAGAGGATGAGAGTACACAAGTCAGTCTCAGAAAGTCCTTGACTCTCTGCTGAGGAATCACTCATGATTGACCCTATGGATGTTTTTGTTATTGTTTGTGTTTTAAAGTAAAGAACTATGGAATAACTGCTTAAAATAGTACTGCTCACCTTGGTCAGCTGTATCTATTCTCACTGTGCGCCTCACAGAACACGTGCTCTCTGGAAAGCTGTTTTATTTTTATATTTTTCTTAAGGTCTTCTGGAAATTTATCATCATTTTTCAGTTATTTGAATAAGCCTAAGGTGTCAGTGATAAGACCATGTTTATATCCCAGAGGCAACCAGAATTTCTCAGAAAGTGAGTAAAACACACGTTGGGAGCTTTAGCTGGATTTCTGAGGGGAACGTGCTTCTGATGTGTGCCTTCTAGGAGGTTGACTAAGAAATACTCCTGCTGTAAACTCTCTGGCTCCTGTCTCTCTTTTAAATAACATAGGAAGGGCTACGTGGAGTTTGTAGTTTTAATGGGATGAGAGGTTGGTAATGTAAATACATGCTGGGGAAAGGATTTTAGCAGTGACACATGGTTATTTTCTTTATATTTTGTGTCCTGATCTTGCCTTCTTCCCTCTCTATCACCACTTTAGGCAGATGATTTCAACAGGAGACTTCAGGGAAAGGGGGGTTGTTATCTTCTCTCTTCAGGGCTCATTGTTCTGGGGCTGATTTCTATGGGTTCAGAAACAGACATTATTCAGGCATCAGGATGGAGGCAGAGAGAAAATGACAAAGACTTTGAAGGCAAAAAGGTACCAGGAGATCAGGGTTATAAATGGATGCTGAAGAAAGAGTCTTGGTTTCCTAGAGCTTTGGGGTTTTTTTTTAAAGGACTTCTGCTGTCGAAGAAGTAGGAAGTTAACCCAAACTTTTAGGCAGAATATAAAGATTTTTACAGATCCCTTTTTATTGAAATTAGACTATATGGGATTCAGGTAAAGTAAAAAAGCTAGACTAAGACTATTCTATCAAGCTACTATACAAATCACTGTTGCTTGAATCAGGAAGATGATGGTGAAAGGAATGAGAAGTTATTCAATTCTGGATCATTTTGAAGATATTGTCAATGGGTCACCCCTATCATTTGTGTATTATGGTGTCAGTGTAAGACAAAAGCCCAACATAGACATAATTCTAGCACTGTGGATGGAAAAACAGAAGTGTCTATGTAAATTCCAGACCACATTGGGCTACATAGCAAGCCCTTTTCTCAAAGTATGAGACACAGAGAGAGATAGAGACACAGACAGAGACACAGAAAAAGACAGAGACACAAAAAGAAACACACAGAGATAGAGATAAATACACAGACATTGAGACAGGGAAAGAAGGAAAGGGAGAGAGAAAGATAGAAAAAGAGAGAAGAGAGAAAAAGGAAGAAGGAAGGGAATGGAAAAAAGAGAAGAAAGAAGAGGGTAGAGGAGAAGAGAGGAGAGTATAATTCAAAGGTCATGACCTGAGTTAGTAAAATAATGAAGTTGTAATTTTCTGTTCTGAAAATTTGGAAGGCTGGTGGAGAGAACAAGGGTTAAGTATAACACATAGAAATTTTGAGAAATCTCATATACATAAAGAAGAAAAATTATGTGCATTCAATAAATAAAATCACATTTTTAAATATTCATTCCTTAAATTGAGTTAATAAAGATTAATTCATGGATATAACCTAGAACCTCTGCTCAGATGTAGCCCATGGCAGCTCAGTATCCAAGTGGGTACCCTAGTAAGGGGAACAGGGACTGTCTCTGACATTAACTCAGTGGCTGGCTCTTTGTCTGCCTCCCCTGGATGGGAGAGCAGCCTTGCCAAGCCACAGAGGAGGACAATGCAGCCAGTTCTGATGAGACTGGATAAGCTAGGGTCAGATGGAAGGGGAGAAGGACCTCCCCTATCTGTGGACTTGGAGAGGGGCATAAGAGGAGATGAGGAAGGAAGAGTAGAATTGGGAGAGGAGAGAAGAGGGGGCTATAGCTAGGATACAAAGTGAATAAACTATAATTAATATAAAAAATAAAAATTTAATTAAAAAGAAATTTATAAGCAGATAATAATCTTGGATCTCACATAGAAAGATGGTGTAACATATCTGCCTTGTTTTTGTTAAATAACAATCAATAAAATTTCTTAAAAGAACTTCCAAATGAAGCATAGAATCTTCTACCCTTGTTCTCCAAATTAGCACCATTGAAACTCAAAGGTCCTTGGTATTGTTACAGTACAGCATGTCATGTCAAAATACATTGTTTTTTTTTCCACAAAACACAGTTTATACTTGATTTGCCCTTAAGCTTTAAGATATGTATTCCTCCCCAAAGCCACCTGTAATGTCAAATTAGATAAGTCTTGACTGTATTCAGGTGTGCTGGCAAGCACAAACAAAAAGAAAATTCTTGGATTACTTCCAAATGTTACTTGTTCTTTGTCTCTGCAAGTCGAATGAACTATTAAGAAATAACAAAGAATTAATCTATTAATTTTCCTCTTTCCTGTAGATTTTTTATTTAGTAGTTTAAAAAGGGCCTTCTTTGTACTGTTCTGGGCAAATCTGTAGTAAAGACCGTGTCTGGGAGATGTGCTGTAGCACTGGGCTCTGATAATTTTCCACTGCAGCCTTCTCGTGTCCTTGATCCCCGGACTATTCCTCACCAGCTCCTCTTGCAAAGGACCTTATCGAATAGCTCATCTCCCTTACCACTCTTAAAAAGCTCCTGACTTCCCACAGACCCAGATGGTAAGAACAGCCCTCTGATTTCTAAAGCCACCATCCTTTGGCTGGCCCTTCCTCATAAAGTTTCAAAAGACTTTCTGCTCTCTTGCCCCAAATTAAACACTCTCTCCTGGCTTTTGAATATGGTTGGAAATTTCCAAACACGAGTGCATGGTAGCAGACATGTGAAGTGAGGTTATCTGGTGTCCTGTGGAATTCCACTACTCCTGCTCCATGGCTTTTCCTTCTGCTGGCTGGAGGCGACATATGGAGGTAGATTGAGAGGTGTGCTCTTCTAAGGGGAAGGTAGAATCTGCTTCACTGTGGCAGTAGGCAGGAAGCAGTGAATAACTCAAGCAATTTGATGCACAGAAAATTCAAGTAGGTAATTATAATAGGTAGATAAAAGATGGAGTCCATCTGGCCTTGGATAGCAAAAGCTCACCAGGTGGATAGGAACAAATGACTTAAAGCAAAATGAACCAACTTAGGTTTCTGCTTCCTAGGTTACAAAGTCCTTTGGTTTTCTAAGATTATTTTATTTTCCCTTATGACAGTGTGGGTATGTCTCTGTGCATGTGAGAACACGTGCCCACAGAGGCCAGAAGAGCAGGACTCCAAGGAGATGGGGTCACAGGAGGTTGAGAGCCTTTCAAAGTGGATACTGGAAACACCCCTGGATCTCTGCAAAAGCAGCAAGTGCTCCTAAAATGTCATACCATCTCTAACCCAGACTGCAATATTCTTTGTCATAAATATTCCTTTAGCCCCAGTACTTAATCTGTTTTACAGAGTACATCTGGGCAGTACAATGTGAAGCCATCAGGATGATTTCCAAGTTAGAATGACAGAGTCATCATAGCGGGGCCTTAAGTATCAAACTTAGGGAATGTGAATGGAAAAGGGGTGTGAAGTGGGTGGTAGTTATTCCTCTAGAGTATGTAGTAAATGGGATGTGGTAACCATGAATCCAGCATGTTCTCTGTACTGATGGAGCTCCCGGGGAGATCTTTATCTGGCACAGGAATGTATAGAAATATAACTTACACACTTGGAAACTAACTGTGATCTCCAAGTGATAGCAAGAAAAAAAGAGTTCAAGGACAGCACGTGACAAAAACAGGGTGCAGGCGTCATTGTAACTCCAGCATCTAGCACTGTGCCTGGTACCTGGTAGGCTCTCAGAAGATATGGCTGAGTGATTTGCAAACTGTTCCCCGATGGGCAATGCTCCCTTCCCTGGTTATTGAGATAGACTGTTGGCAACAGTCTGGGAAAGATGAATGACAGAGAAAGCAGAGCAGGAGAAGTGTGCTGAGATAATGTCTAGCTGAGGATTGTAAGAGTGTGCTCTGCTTTGTATTCATCCAACAGGGCAAAAGGGAAGCAAAGTGGGTAAATCATCATTAGTGAGGTCTGTCCTCTTCCTCAAGGCCAGGGTGGCTTTGTTTTCTTTGGTTTGTGTTTTTAATGAGTAAGCATTTGTCAAATTTATCATGCACCACAAAGCATTCCACCCTTTCTATTAATTTCTACCAGAGGAAATTCTCGGGAGGTTTCTGCAGCTTCCCAATGAGCTGAAGGGTACACAGTGCTTACATAACCTTCAGTGTGGAGTCTGCACAGATGAAAAGTGACCCTAAGACAGTTCCATGGGTGGATTATAAAATGACTCCTGGATTGGGGATTAAAATCAAGGGAAGTTTGCAGTACTTATGTTCTCCTTAAACCACTTAATTGATTTGTTTCGACATTTTTTTGTCTTACTGGTCTTTTGCTTGTATATAGTATAGTTTCCTGATGTTTTTATGGGTTTATTTGTAGTGCATATGTCTTTGCATATTTCCTGTATTTTTTCTTTTTATTCTTTTTTTTTTTCTTGTTTGTCTTCTAAAGAGAAAGCAAAAAGGGAGTCAGGGTTGGGTAGGTAATGAGAATCTGGGAGGATTTGGAGGAGAGGAACCATACTCAGAATATTTTGTATAAAAAATTATTTTCAATAAAAATATAAATTACAAAAAGAATATTTATACCAACCTCCTCTGTTGATGCCAATGAATTCAGAGTCATCTTCTTATTCAGTTCTTCCTTTCCATGAATGAATAAATTCCTTTCCCTATTTTAGTTGTCAAAATAAGTTGAAGCCAATTTTCTTTTACTTGAAGCCACAAAAAAGAAAAGAAAGATAGACAAAGAAGAAAGATTTTTCCCAACTCCCTAAAACAAAAGACAAGAGGAGAAAACAATAATGTATCTGGAGCTGTAGGGCTGTGAGTCACTGGATGTCTACAAAGTCTGCAGACTTAACTGCAAAAGCTTTATGAGACACAGGTCGACTTCAGCTCTCAAGAGTCCCTAAGAGTACAGATGTCACTGCAGAGTACAGGAGTCACAAAATGAAGACCCACTAAGAGCCAGGGCTCGTAGCAACACTTTGAAGAACAAAGCGAAATCACTTAGGTCTTCCTGCAAAGTGGTTTTTATATTTACTACACACATAATGAGTTATAGACTCTTGAGAAAATCAGGCTAAGTTGTGTTCTCAGTTAGAGAGGGAACAGGATCTCTTTTGGGAAAGATGGCAGGCAGGCAAAGAGAGCTCTTCTGGTGTGAAAGGCTGTGTATTTCGCAGACTCTTGAACTCCTCACTCTCTGCTTTCACCACTAGTTTGCTGGGGTTACAACCATGTGCCACTATGCCTGGGTTATGCTGTGCGGTGTGTGGATGCTAAGCAAGAACTCTACCAAACAGAGCCACAGCTTCAGCCTAATTCTGTAGCACAGTTTATGCTATGCCCTTCAAATGACTTGGAAAGTGTGCAGTGGAGAGAAATTTTCTGCCATTCTCAATTCATGGAACATTCCCTGGGGAGTATACATCCTCTTTATGTGTTTTTCAGAGGAAAACAAAAGCATACCAAAATAAAACTTTAAATTCAAGTAAAAGAGGGATAGATGTAGAGAAGCAAACTCTGGTCACAAACCACCAGACCCATAATTTTACACTCCGCAACCATCTACATAAGCAAAATCATGAAGTGTAAACACTGTTGATAAAGGGCTACCACAGTGTTTAGTAGCCTTAGGGAGAAAAGATCACGTAAATACTCTTTTATTTTTTTCCCCTTTCTCCAAAGAAATGTTCTCTGAAGTTTAAGAAAAAAATGTATTATTTTTTAAAGAAATTAAGCAACAGTTCTCTAATTTTTTCACTGAATATAATTATTATAAATAAAGACAAGAATTTAAGAAAATAAAGATGTTTTGGAATCAACAGCATCCATAATTCCCAGCAAAGACTTTAGTTTGAGTAACTAAGATTTTAAAAAAATAATCAACACGGCTGGGATACAGAGTTAATAAAATGTAACTGAAAAAAAAAAAGAAAAAAAGAAAATTCAAAAAAAAAAAAAAGAAAATAAATCTGGCACTTTCACAGAAAATTGGGAATAGTGCTACAAAAAAAATAAAATAAAATAAAAATAAAAAAATAATCAGCAAATACACTGTATACTGACTCAATACTGAAGAACAAGCAAATGCACTGTTCACTACTGAGCATGCCTACCGGTTCTCAGAATGGCTCTCTGTTGTGTATTTGTGCCCAAAGCCATAAATCGTTATTATCAGATTATATAGAAATAGATCTTCCTTTAGAAAAATAGGAAACAATTAAGGCATGCTCCCATTGAAAGGTCCCACAGCAGGCACATCCAACACCAGTTCCTACACCATTACAAGAGAAGTAAGGAACATTTCCGTGAGCATTCACTCCCTTAGAGGCTACTGGCCAGCATCTCTCCAGACATTTCATCCTCTTTATCCACTTGCCAAGTTCATCTTTCGTCCTTTAAAGCATCTACCATAGATAGATAATAATAATTTTCTTCCTCTGTGTGTTTCTCAACTTCTCTTTCCATTCCAGTCATTCCCTTTTCCAATACACTCCATTTTCAGTCTTTGCAAGAGACGTCTTCAGCTTGATGCTAATCTTGTTGAAGTTAGGTTGGCAGGGCCACGGTAATTCTTCTTAAGAGATTTGTGGCATAAGGGCCATTTAGAACAATAGACATTCATACTCCTTTATCATTTTCTTTACTGTGGCATTTAAATAGTTGTGAACAAAGTTTTTCATAGTATTTAAAAATGAGAAAAAGTTAAAAGAGATTGTAATCTGTACACTGAGCTTAAGGAATAAGCTTAGAGCTTATACTAGAATCGTGTCAATATTAAAAAAAATAAAAAAGGAAAACCAAATGCTCTCCCCTCTATATTTTCAATTCCCCTCAATGCCTAAACAAATCAGATGCTGTGTCTATTATTCTGTCTTTGTTTACCTGTCAACTTATTTGCCTTGTTTTTGTTGTCAACTCCAGAGAGCTCCAGCTATTGTTGTGACGGTCACTATTGGAGTCACTAAATATAATGAACAATTTTCCATCTCCAATTATATGCACACTGCTAAGAAAATTAATTCCAGATTTGGAAATAGACAACAGAAATTGATCTTTCTCCTAGTAGTTTTGTCTGTTCACTTGGTTATGGGATAAATCTACAAGACTATACATATACATTTCATTTTTACTGATCAGGCTATTTTGCCACCTATTAGGGGTAGAAATAAAAGTAATGTCAATGCAAAAAATTTTGGCTAAGAAAACTGTAAATGACCCTTGCACCCTACAATAAAAACCGATAAGAATATATGTAGTTGATTTTTATCAAATATAACAGACAATCCCAACCTTTATATGATATTGTCTTATACAATATTATCCAGTTTTCTACTTATTAACAAATTCATTTCATTATGCCTTTGACTTAATCTCTGATCCATGAATTGTCCACTAAACAGTCTAAATAGCATGTTGTTTTTCATTTTAATAAGTTGATAAATTGTTTGGTCTTACAGTTTTTATGAAAGTCACATGTTTAATATTTAATTTCTTGAATATCATACATTTGGATCACACCACTCCTGTCTTGTTATGGGGGGGGGGCTCTTAAAGTTCTTTCTATGATACCCCTTCTTCGAGTCTTTCTTTTGGCCCTCTTGTTCTTGTTGTTCTTTTTTTTATTTCAGTTTATTTACTTTACCACCCAAAGGTGCCCGCTCCCTCCTTGCCTCCAATCCTCCCCTCCTTTACTTCCTCCTTCCCCTCTCCTCTTCCACTCAGAAAAGGGGACTCCTCCACTAACCCTTAAAGCACACCAAATTACACCAGGACTGAGTACATCCTCATCCCCAGAGAGCAGGCAAGTCAGCCCCGCTAGGAGGAAGTGATCCAAACCCAGGCAACAGAGTCCATGTTAGAAACACCCTCCCCCCCCTGCCACTAGCCAGGCAGCACGCATGAAGACCACACTGCCCACTGGCCACATACGTGCAGGGGGCCTCTTGGCCCTCTGTTTAAATTTTATTTGCTACATCCTTCACTTTCATTCATTATTTATATACTGGAACTCCTTGAAACTTGATTTTTTAACCTTACTCTCCAGTAAAATTCACCAAATGATTTTATACATTCCCTGGAATTCATCTATATATTGTAACTTAACAAGTTATGTTTAGGTTAGTTCTTGTTCTTTGAATATCCACAAATCTACACCAAATATCCATTTGAGTGATTTATGAAACCAAAATTATTAACCCTCAGGATAAACATATATATTATGGCAGAAGACTTTCTTGAGGAACATAGAAACATATCCAAAGTATCTAAATCATCATGCAAGAACATATAACTAGGTAATTGTAAAATTTAGTGACTTTAGTAATAGCACTAAAATTAGCTGCACATTTATAGGGATTAGAATCTTTTTTGGCTATTATATTTAGTGCCTTCTTCCTCTTGATGGCATTTAGTAAATGCAAAACTCACAACCTCTTTATTTTTCTAATTCTGTAATACCTGCTGACCAATTAATCCCTCCATCGTCTTTAGATAAGGAGTAACATAGGCCTTAAAGTTCCAACTTTTCTTCATATCAATCATACATGTATGTATATTAATATACACACAAGTATATGTACACATATAAAAATATCCTCAAATTTCCTTAAATACATTTTTATGTAATTTTTATATTATAGGTCAGCGTGTCCCCTAAATTAGTCAATCATATGACAAGATCGTATAATGGTCAACTTCTCGGCTATTCCTGGGATGGCTGAGCCCTGTCTTTTCTCTATAACCATGAAAAACTAATATTTTGTGGAAGAAAATTATCCAAAAGAAAATGAAGAGATCTAGAGAGGCCGATGTAGTGATATTGAGATGGAAGGCTGATTACTGAATGCAATATGTCACCTAGATTCTCCTCTGACCCAGCTCCTGCTTTGACTGAGTTTGTAGGAGATGAAGTTTTAATAAAAGAACAAGTAAATTGACAAAGCACTTTTCCCCCTTATATCTCTCTGAGGCATTATGAAGTTAAGACATGAGGCTCATTGGTACTTTGAATGAGCCCGAGGGCAACCACAGCAGTGCTGACATTAGGAGCAATGCAGCAGTGATAGACTGTGAGTTTGCTGGAGTTGCAACTGGGTGGTGTCCCCTCCACGTTGGACGCGTATGTCTTGTGACCTCATTTTTAGAGGCAGGTGTGGCCTCAGTCAGGAAAGCAGTGGCAGTTGCTGAAGCAGCTGCAGTGAGATTTTTTTGGCGGGAACCATAGCTGCTTTTCTTGGCATCAGTGGCAGTCAGGGTGTTCATTGCAAGAACTCAAAACAAAGGAAGGATAGAATTCAGGCTAGATTTCAACAAGCCTAGGAAAATCCCTCTGGGAACTCCTGGCTCCATCAGCGGTAATTTTGAGAGGAGCAATTCCTTCAA
Source organism: Psammomys obesus (assembly GCF_907164565.1). Lineage (NCBI taxonomy): Eukaryota > Metazoa > Chordata > Mammalia > Rodentia > Muridae > Psammomys > Psammomys obesus. The sequence continues at coordinate 31,540,224 of NW_026596069.1, forward strand.
CACAGGAGATGGTGGACCTGTGCAAATAGTTACCAGCTGATGCTCATGTGCTCACTGAGGCTGATGTGACTTGGAAAACAAAGGGCACACAAAGACCAACCATCCCAGCTGCTACACTTTCTGACTGAACTCACCGACTGGTCTGTCAGGGATGAAGGCCAAGAAATCTCTACCATTAACACAGGCTGCTTTGAACCTCATTCTGCAGAGCTCTTGTCATTTCAGTGACCAATGCCAAGTCCAGTGATTGTGGCAGAGTAAGAGTTAGGGAACATGAATGAGAATCGAACACTTTCCCATACCACACAGGCCATTCTGCTCTGCAGGCTGGCATATGCAAGGCGTCTTTATGAGAAAGGCAGCTGCAGGGGGGCTTCTCTGGGCACCAAGTCTCATGCTTTCTGCCATGTGACCCTGACCTGCCCACAGCTAATAAGACCAAGGACTGATTTCTGATACAAAGGCAGCCTGTTTAGACACGACTACAGCAGCTTTTCAGTAAGTATGGTGACAAGCTGAACTAATCAGATTCTCTCTTTGGATGAGTCTGAATGCCAGACATCCAGAGGTTTGGCAAAGTAGTGTCACAGAGGATGAGCAAGACAAAGAAGAAAAAGGGCAGGAGGGAGAAGTCATATGCTGAATTACAGGCAGCTTTGATGCAAAAAGGATAATACCAAAGGCAGCTAGTCAGAGCCACGAGGAGTACCAAAATAAGGCAGAGTTCATGGGAGCCACAGCACGTAACACACATAACAATAAATAAATAAGAAATAGTCGCACAGGGTGCTGTACACCTTTAGCCCTGACACTTGAGAAGCACAGGTAAGTGGTGCTTTGTGAGTTTAGAACCAGCCTGGTCTACATAAGTTCCAGGCCAGCCATGGTAATAAGACACTGGCTCAATACAATAATTAACATAATATATGATACATACTAATGTAAAATTTATCTTGTTTTCTGCCATTTTAATTCCAGTAGGTATCCTTATATTTAAGCAGTGAGCCAACCATTTTGTCACAACTAGAAAGAGCCTTATGATGCTTCACTTCCCCAGGTATCTTTAAAATACATCTCATAACCTGAGGCAGATTGAATGTATCTGCTCGTGATAGCCTGAGACAATACAATGTGCAGAGAAGGCTGAAGAGCAGGTGGTGAAGCCCCATACAGACATATGTAAATACTGTTCTTCAATAATAACAAATGCTTGCAGGAGAATAAAAATGAGTCTTTGATAACTCTCCTCCCAATGTATAGCTTTAGTTTCCTCTTCTTTACCGTGCTAGTTGGCTATCCTTTTTGCTAGCCACAGCTTACAGCATATGATTCTTATTAGGGGAGCAGCAGGCACTTAGGATCCAGTAACACCTCACCTTCATGAGGTGCTGATGGATCAGACAATGTGCTCACACTTTGCAGACATTCCCCTGGGAAAAACAGAGGGGCTGAAACACAACCACCACCCACTGTGCTCATAGATTCTACCTTATAATGAGGACAAATGGTAGGAAGGGAAGGTCGTGCAGCTTCTGAGGATTCCCTGGAAGAAAATGTCCCCAGTGTTTACTAAATTTGCATTTAAGAACTGGCCTTTTACAGACTTGCCATTTCTTAGCTCCCCAAAATTTTACTTCTTTGAAGTCAAAGTTAATCAAATTCTTGACCAAATATACATGTGTGCCTGAGATAAATAAACAAGTAAAATTAAACAATAGAATCAAAAGGAAAAAAAATATCTAGTGGGGCTTTCTCAGTGAAATTGTATTATATTGTTTTCTATATGTATTATAAGGTTATAGTAATGAAAACATTAATTTTATTGTAAACTTTCAATTTAAGATTTTAGATTATTATACCAGAATGACATAAAAAGTATAAAGTAAATTTATTATAAAAATCTGCATCAAAAGTATATTCTAAAAAGTTTTAGATATATCCAGTCTTGTAGAAAGATGACAGATGTACCCAGAGGTTACTGAGGTCATCCACTCCATCCTAGGCACACACAAGAGCTATGTGCATATTGTACACATACAAACTGCCTTTTTGCCATATGAAAACATCCTCACCTCTGAATGAGAACCCTGATGTTTTCATAGCCAAGTGGCTACCACAAAAGCATGATATCAAAATTTCATATACCCAATAGAAAACTGATACAGAATAAATTCTATTTGGACAAAGTAAAGATACAGATGTGTGATGAAAGTTGATCTGTTAAAAACAGAACCCAGAAGTCTGCATTCTTAGAACAATTGATCCTTCCTCCAGACCCACACCATATCTCCAAGTACCTAAAGAACACTTACAACTCCATCAGTCAATATAAAAGTCATTGCTTTTGGGACTAGACACATACTCAAGAATAACTTGTAAGTTACTATATGAGGTATTTCAAATAAATTCAAGTAAGTGAGAAAAGAAATGGATGAATATTGAATATATAAGAGAAAGTCAGAGGAAAAGCAAAAATTACATCCAAATGTTACCTTGAATTTATTTTTGATGAATTATTTAAAATAATTAGATGATTAGCAGAGATTTTTAAACATTTTGCTCTCTGTGTTCCACTTGTTTTGTGCACAAGGAGGACAGCATAAAGGAGGAAACCCAAGCATGAAAATGATTCAGACTGATGCTCTGCTAAGAGCTCCTGAGAGACCTGGAGAGAGCACAAACACCAAGTGAGAACCAACCCAGCAGTGAGCATTTACCCCACACTTGTTCAGTCACTGCCCACATGGCCTTCAGCATCCCCTGTAGACTAAGGGTGATGAATGATCACAGGGCTATTTGTCAGCCTTGGACTCTGTGGAAACAAGGAGAAATGGAAAGTAATAAATTTTTAGTGTTCGGGCTATGTCTAGATACTATTTTTTGTCAAAACTTTCCTCTTATAAGCATTTTCTTTTTTGATGACTAATAGTTTTCAATATTTAAGTTGTTTTTTTAAATCCCTTCTGAACATTCACAGTGAGACGGTGATGTGCACAACAGATATTATATGGAAGAGGTTTATTGAATGGAGATGGAGAGAGAAAGAGGGAAGGAGAGAGACATAATGGGGGAAGGAGGGGTGTCCCAATGGAGAAAGGAGAGAAAGATTGTAAGAGCAAGAGAGGAAGAGCAAGAGAGAGAGGTAAGAGGCAGGGTTCCATTAACAGCCCTTGTATAGGTGAATGGCACTTGCCAGGTACATCTACCTGGAGGGTGACACATGATGACATCATAGATTACTAGGCAACCGAGAAGCAGGCTGTCTAAATGCTAACACACAGGAATGAAATGCTGAGACAGCAAATATGAGACAGCCTTCCTCTGCTGAAAGTAACATATTCTGAAATTACTAGAAACTATTTCCTCTAGACACCATTATTCAGAATAAACAGATAAATTAGAAATAGTTAAGGCACTAATATTTTTAGAGCTTATCAAACACAACTATATATCAGTGCTTTGATTATATTAATTATCAAATTGCACTGAGCTATTGTCTCAGAGACAAAGGCAGATTTTCTGTAAAGTATTCCATGTCATAAATTTAGGTTACAGTGTCAGATATCTGATATAATCAGATTATAACAATGGCTTCATTTTGACTCAGAATTTTAGAGGCCTCAGTCTCTTCTCAGTTGACCATGTTGTCAGGTTGAGGCTGAGCCTCATGACAAGAGGAGCACATGGAAGCAAGAAGCTTACTTCTTGGCGGGCAGGGAGTGAAAGAGAGATGAGGAGACTGTCACCCTACATCCTCTTTCAGGACACTCTCTTGATGGTCAAAAGACTTCTAACTAAGCCCTGCCTCTACTTAACATCTCCCAGCAGCACCAGACTGAGGACCAGGCCTTTAACACAGTGCGTTCCTGATCCACACAGGAAAGCTTTTGAGCTGCAGCTCCGAGGGAAGAAGCTGGGAGCTAGACCACCGACCTTCAAAGTACTTTCTAGAAGGAAATGTTTATGTACGATTTCCTAGAAGTGAGCTAGTCAGGTCTGCTCCTCAAGAATCAACATTGGGACAAAATTCATAGTTACCTTTGGACAATTAGTCATGCCAGACTTTAAGTTTTTTTTCTGGAAATCTCTTTTAGTCAACATTTAGATGCAAAGACTTAACAAGTACTTGAGTTTTGGGTAGACTTGTTGGGGGTCTACAGCAGCAGTAGCTTTCAGGGTACAGCTTGCCTTGAGCTGTATAAGGTCTCTCAGAACACGGAAGAAGAAAAGTCCCACTTGGTCCAATGCTTTCTTTGCTCACTCCGGTTAAGGGTCATCAGTGGCTGTTCTGCGGTAGGACTCTCTGTACATCTTCTGAGCATAGTTAATAAAGTGCAGATTGCTGTAATTCCCACTGTTTCTTGATGAATATGTTCTGTAATAACCATGGTCTATCTTTAGTTCCTATAAAACCAATAATTGCTATTTCTAAGTTTAAATTTTATGAAGATATTTTTAAAATTGAAGGGAGTCACAATGAGCTAGGTATTCAAAACAAGTATGTTAGTACAATATTGTTGTTTTAACCAAATCTCTATCATTCAATTTTACCAATAAAGACTTGGGAGCTAGATGCTGGGGTGAAAGCCTGCTAGCTCAGAGAGGCAGAAAAAGAACCCAGCTGACCTTCCACCTCCACTCATGTTCCAAAAGAAGACATCCTTCTTCCCCATGCCTTCTCAAAAGACCCCTCAAACTCAATACTACTCCCTTCTATTTCCTGTCCTCCTGATTTCCTCCTACTCTATATGTTGTTTTTTTTTTCCTAAGTTTACTCCCTGTCAACTGGTCACTTGCTCCACCTCTTGACCTATGGTTAACGTTATTTAATCCTATTCAAGCAGAAAGCTCCTGAATTAAAGGTGTGTGGTAGGGCTGAACCACATCACAACTACAAACATGTTTTTCCAGTAAACAATACAATCTTGGGGTTCACAGCGTGATCAAGTATCCTGAAACACAATATTGTTTTTAAAACAGAAATTGGAATAAAATTTATAATTCATAAAATTCGTAAAGAACAAAACATCATAATCTTAACTAAAAACAGGCTGCTGTTATTCTACAATTCAGTATCATTGCACAACTGTAACATTCATGCCCACTCAGCAGCATCCGCTCTAGTTTATTAGGATTGATATTGGCAAGTAAACCCATTGGCATTACAAGGCCTTTCAGAGTAATGCTTTGTTGATGTACTAACTTTTTCTACTTGGTTGAAATATGGAGAATATTTTGGTAACTGTAAAACATGTACACAAATCCTTCCTCTGGGCTTAGTTTCCATCATGGCTGAGCAGGACAATGCATATTATTAGTGACATTTGTTTCCTGAAGCTTGGGGAAGAAGTTAGTGAATGTTGAGCCAAGGCTTTCATGCTAGCTGAGATTATCACATCATAATTCTGTAGTTAGAGTTGGTGGAGAAGATTTCTTTAATATTATATCTGAGGTTCTGGCTCTCTAGTGGTCTAACCAAGTAAGCAGCATTTTCCAGTATCCAGTTTCTCTGTGAGTAAGTGAGGTTGCATAGTAACCACCCTGGCATCCTTGAACGCAACTAGACCATCCCTAAGCTACTCATTTTTCCCTGAAACAAGTCCTTTAGATTTGATGCATTTGTGTGTGTGTGCTCCAGAATATAAAAAAGATCTCAAAGTATTCTGTGCCAACAGGGGCAGGCCAAGTTATATGTAGAAGGTCGAGTTCTTCGGTATCCCCTCTGGACTGTCTGCTGCCTATTCCCTATGAAGAACTATGCTGTTCTAATTTGTCAATGTGAAGCTGTTTATTTCCATAACTGCTATATAATTTAGAATTTCCCCATTCTTCCAAAGGTTCTTAAATGATTTCTCCTGTTAGAAATAATGCTTCTTGAGTGTTTGACCCTCTGGTGTTTCTTTCTTCATCTTCTTTCTTTTCCCTCTTCAACTCTAGAAGGTCTTGCACTGTTCTTCACAAAGCCAGCACTCTGAAAGTTTAAAAGCTGCAACATGAAAATGTCTCGTTGCAGCTTCCTACAGGGCAATACAGATTAAAATGCATTCATTCACACATCTACCTGGGATTTGTCTTAAATGCCAAGGATCCACTCGGTTATTCTTTGTCATCACTTTGGTGATATTTGCTACTTCAAAAATAAGAGTTTGAGATGTAAGACTGTATAACACAGATAACATGAAATATAGAGCAATTCTAAAGGCTACAATTAAACGTTGGCTTAGTGGCTGCAACAGTAATTCAAATGGCAATTCCCTTATATCCCATTCATAGTTGAGGAATGATCTGGTATTATTAACTGTGTCAGGGGGTCCAGTTTCATCGTACAATTTATTAATGACAATTTAAAAACCTTGCTTGGAGACACTACGAAACATGCATTCTAATTTGGTTTCCATGAAGTTGTAACATCTGGTACAGGTAAACTCATTTGGGGGTAGGAAAGGACAGATGAGCTGTTTTCCAAGTGCTTTATGCGTCTTTCTTTCTAAAATAAAGACTATCTCCTTGTACACCTCAGTGGGAGGTTGGTTGCCTAGTAACCCTGCACAGGCTGGGGGCTGACTCATGTGGTACACTGGAGGGACCTGCCTGTGAGAAGGCTGTCAGCAACGCTTACACCTCAGCGTTACCTGGTGCAGAGAGCTCCCAGAGAATGTGCCAGAACTCCATAGCGTCATATACTTGTCGTATAGAAAATAGTTCTATTACACGGGGAAACATTTGTAGAGTAGGAGCCTAAAACTATTCAGAAATGGAGACTAAACTCCTAATCCACCATTCAGGATCTCACAGTCTTTGGGTGATTTGCACCCACCTTCTGTTTGGTTCTCAAGATGTGTGTCTTTTGCTTTTGATATGTATTTATCTATTGCCCTGCTCGGTGAATTATCAACTTTTAAAATACAATAGTAAAGAGTGAAAGCACCTTTGTCCCTAGTGGCTTTTCTCTTTCTTTCTTTCTTTCTGGAAGTTTTGTTCAGATACTGGATTAAAATAGCAAACATAAATACTTTAGGAAAGCAAGACAAAAACACGAGAGGCTAAGGTTCCTGTAGAGTTAACGTGAGAGGTTTCCCCATACACATACTGCATTATCTGGTCTGCCCCAACCCACTGAAGTGCGTGTGTGGGATGGGAGGAGGCTCCTATTATTATCTCAATTTTACAGATTAGTACTTGCATCTTAGAGATGTAAAGTCAGGTCACACAGCTAGCAATTTGCATGGCTAGGACTGAAGCCAGGAAGTCTTAATCACTGTGCTGCCCTGTATGCTGAAATTACCTTAAATTACTTAGTTCAGTGAAAATCATGTTGTCTATTACATACACAGTTAATGCATGTCAAATAATGCTCGAGTATTAAAATCAAATGACTCAATCGCTTGACTGGAAATATGTTTAAAATATCCTTACATTCATCTCCAAGAAAATGTAATTCAGCAGGTTAAGCCCACCACCACTCGCAATTGCACAATATCACTTTACAGCAAAATTTTAAGCCATCGGATTTTCCCCGGGATAATTACTAATAAAGCACTCACTTGTCCAGACAACCCATGTTTATTGGTCCCACTGAGACAGAAAAGAATAAAAAGGGGGGAGTTTGTATAGAGAAGGACTGGGGAAAGGGGAAGCAAGGAAGCTTCCCTCGTCATGAAAATGAGCCTGCTCCTCTTTTGTTCCCTCTTTTGTTCCCTTTTTAAGTTATGTAGCATCCTTCGCTTTTCCCAGCTTCCATTAACCTCCCTTGGGTGGACTGAGAGCCACAACAGCTGATTTCTACAGAGCTGTGAAAGGAGGGGCAAGGTGCCTCAAGCCCTTCTTTGTCATTTAGGAAACAATCCTCTGCTCCGAGGTGGTTTTAATTGCCCCTCCCCCTTCCTTCCCCTCTCCTTCCCTAACCTTTCAATAAGGCTCCTGGGCCCAGCGCTTGGGAATTGCCTAGAAAGAGAAAAGCGCTAGTAAGCTTCCATCCAGGCGGTTTGAATTAATGTACAGACAAAACTCACGCATTCTTTGGGGATTAGATAGTTCTCCTTTCCAAGCTCCGCAGTTACAAACGGGTTTCACCAGATGTGCCCCTCGGACCACCTGCATCCAGGTCACCGGAGGCTGCTTTAAAGAGTGTGGCCCTGGACAAAACCCCAGATTCCCAGTATAAGAATATTGGAGGATGAGCCTGGGAAATAAGCTTTCCTGGGAATGCTTGCATGCATTGTAGTTTCAAAACCACTGCTTTGCAACATAGAAAGTGCTTTTTAAATATTCATTTGCAGGCTAAAATGACAAATTCTCCACAAGTTTCCTTTTCTGTTCTTTTCTATGTTGTCATTTTTTTTCCTTTATCAATCTTGTTCTGCTTCAAAATCAGAAGATGCTCTTTCCGGAAAGCTTAATAAGCCAAAGACTAAATAACTAAGTGAAAAATAAGAGGAGGCCAATGAGTGGAACAATCTTGAAAGTAAAACCCTGAAAACAGGAAGAGGCTTTCTTGTGAGGGCCCTGTTGTGTGGGTACTTGTGGCTTGCTTTGTGTAATGCCCAAAACACTACTGAGTTCAAACTCAGCTTTGTCATTTTGCCTCAGATTCCTTATCTCAAAATTGGGGAAAACAAAATGCATACCTTATGGTGTAATTTCTGGGGTAGGTGATTTAATACAAACAGCTTACTTAGAATAAAATCACCTTGCTTCATAACACTGGCTAGTTGACTAAGTAGTTAAAACAAAGCTACAGTTCTGAAGACAAAATGGCTCATTTGCTCCTTTGTAGAGGACCAGAGTTTGATTCCCAGCCCCTAGCTTAGGTCACACACATTGAACCACCGATGATTCCTGTTTCAGGGGATTCAATGCCTTCTTCTGAACCATGTAAGAATAATCAATACATTGAGCATGCTGCTGGACACCTGTAATTCCTAGTCAGAAGATGAGACAGGAGGGTGACCATTAGTTCAGGGAAACATGGGATGCATAATGAGTCCCCAGACACTCTGGGGTGTAGAGTGAGTAGAGTCTCAAAAGCCTAAAGCAAGGGCTGGAAACTCAGCTCAGTAAGTAAGAACATTTGTTAGACCACATAAAAACCTAGCCAACACAAATGCATATGTGTAGCTCAGTAGTGTGGTAGTTTGCTGGTTAGCAGGCTGGCTCCAGGTTCAGTGAGAAACCCCACTTCCACACTCGCAGGCACAGGCACCGTGTACCCACACACGTCAGCATACACTGAACACACAACACACACACACAGAGATGGGCAGACTGAGAGACAACACACTCACACATGCACATCACACACATACTCAGTACAGGCACACACTCGGATATATGCATAGAAATAAGTTTTCTTCAAAAAAAAAATTAGAACTGCTATGCAACCCCAGCTTATTTCTATAAGATATGCATGAATTTATGTTCCTACCAACAATATAGACAAGTTCTCTTTCCTTCACATTATTACTAGCATATATTGTTATTTGATTTCTTTTTTTATAATATATTTTATAAATTCCTTTGAGTACATATATACATATAATATATTTGATATTATTAATTCCTTATGTCACCATTCCTATCTCCTGCTAGGTTCAGCCTTCACAACTTCCTCGACCCCTTTTTTTTTTTTTTTATAACGCAGAGAACAATCTGTCCTACTTCATATTAATTTAAGTGTAGATCCATCTACTGGAGCATAGTTAGCCTACCAGGGGATATACTCCTAAAGAAAACTGTTTTCTATCCCTTAGTAGCAATCAGCTATCAGTAGTTCTTCAGCTAGGGGCACAGACTCATGAGCCTTGCCACTTCCTGTTCTGGAATATTGGTTGGCTTGACCTAGTAAAGGGCTTGTGCAAGCTGCTGTGAAGTCTGAGTCTTGTTGTCACTAGAAATTAGGTTGCATCACATCAGAGTCTCCATATGTTATCAGGTAAATTGGGGCTTTCTTATGTTGCTGCTGGGCCCATTAATAAAAGAATTGAAGAATGACTCAAAAGGAAGTTGGGGACAATTTTATTAGTATTTAAAAGAAAAACCCTGTGTCAAAGAAACTACAAATCTTAGCAGCTGACTGTAGGAAGAGAATGGAGAAATGGAAGGGGGAAAAGATATACCTTGAATACGCCAGCATGTAGGTCAGCCATGTGTTAGACAAGCAGCAACAGTGAGGGGGAGAGCTACAAGGAAAGAGTGAGGAAACACTACAGAACCAAACAAAGAATCTTAAGTTCTGGCCAACAGCCAACAGAAAAACAGAAGAGAAGAAAAAGTAAAAGTCACCCGTCTTGCTTAATGCTCCCTGAGCCTTGGAGGGGTGGTTGTGTTCTATTTTATGGCTGAAAACTCCACAGACATTCTTTGTGCTTTGAACAATTGTGAGAATTTTTGTACTAACTGTTACTCATTGTACAAAGAAGTTTCTCTGAAGATGAAAAGCTGAACCAACCCATAGGCATAAAAATATGTATTTAAAGGGTTTCTAAATAATATAATCATGTAGCAAAATAGCAGTAGTAGATTTACCCCCACGGCCTATGAGCTCCCGTCACATTAGTTTGCCATCAAATTTACAGTACCAAGCATGAGTTTCTTCTTGTGGAGTGGACCTAAAATCCAATTAGACCATATTTGATTATCAATATAATATGCATGCAACTATTATGCCCAGAGGCATATCTTGGCAGGTTAGTCATTAAGTTATTACTTTAACTTTAGGGTTCTCAGCAGGGTAAGACTATTGATGACTTTTCTCCCCTAGCAGGCCACATAACACATTTTGGTACTATGAAAACTAGCCAGTTTCTTCCTTTTTGATTTAAATCCCCTTTATCTCCTTTAATTGTCTTATTGCTCTAGCAAGGACTTCAAGAACTATGTTGAAGAGAGATGGAGAGAGTGGGCAGCCTTGCCTTGTCCCTGATGTCAGTGAAGTTGATTTAAGTTTCTCTCTGTTCAGTTTGATGCTGGCTATAGGCTTGCTGTATATTGCCTTAACTATGTTTAGGTATGTGTCTTGTATCTCTGATCTCTCCAACACTTTAAACATGAATGAGTGTTGTATTTTATCAAATGCTTTTTCAGCATTTACAGAGATGATCATGTGGTTTATTTTTCTTTCTTTCCGTTTGTTTACATGGTGGATTACATTGATGGATTTTCATATATTGAACCACCCCTGCATGCCTGGGTTGAAGCCTACTTGGTCATAGTGGATGATATCTTTGATGTGCTCTTGTATTCAGTTTGTGAGTATTTTTTTGAGTATTTTTGCATCAATGTTCATAATGGAGATTGGCCTGAAATTCTCTTTCTTTTTTGGGTCTTCATGTGGTTTAGGTATTTAGGTGACTGTGGCTCCATAAGATGAGTTTGGTAATGTTCCTTCTGTTTCTATTTTGTGGAATAATTTGAAGAGTATTGGTGTTAGCTCTTCTTTGAAAGTATGGTAGAATTCTGCAGTGAACCAACAGAACCAAAAAATCCGGGCCCAGGAGTCTTTTCTGAAACTGATACTCCAACCAAGGAGCATGCATGGAGATAACCTAGAACCTCTGCTTAGATATAGCCCATGGCAGCTCAGTCTCCAAGTAGGGTCTTACTAAGATGAACAGGGGCTGTCTCTGACATGAACTTAGTGGCTGGCTCTTTGATCACCTCCCCTTGAGGCGGGGGGGGGGCAGCATTACCAGGCCACAGAGGAAGACAGTGCAGCCAGACCTGATAGGCTAGGGTCAGATGGAAGGGAAAGACATCTTCCCCTATCAATGGACTGGGGAGAGGCAGGGAGGAAGAGAAGAGGGTGGGAGAGCAGTATTTTGAGGGGGTGAGGGATGCAATCAGAGGAAAGGGGAGGAGGACCTCCCTTATCAGTGGACTGAGAGAGAGACACAGGTGGGGAAGAGGGAGGGTGGGATTGGGAGGGGAAGAGGGAGGGAGGTACAGAGGGATAAACTGTAATTAATAAAAATAATTGAGAAGTATAAAAAAGAAACAATTAAATGCTGGAAAAAAGAAAGAAAGAAAGAAAGAAAGAAAGAAAGAAAGAAAGAAAGAAAGAAAGAAAGAAGGAAAGAAAGAAAACTAGCCAGCATAAAAGGAAAGCTACTTCCAGCTTATTGCCATCTTTATTCCTCCCTGGCCAAAAAGTACCTGTCTGCAGCAATACTGTCTGACTGCTGTTAAGACAGAAGCTTCATGCTGTTTGAATTTGCATTTCTCTGATGGTTAGTGATGATCCTGAACAGTTTCCTATATATTTATTAGCCATTTGAACTTTGTCTTTTAAAACTGATGTGTGGCTTATTCATCATTGTTAAAACACTTGTTATTCAGGGTGCTTTTTTCTGTTCTTTTTATTAATATCCTGGAATATTAATACTTTGTCAGCTTATAGCTACTAAAGATTCTTTCCTCATTTCGAAGACTGTCTCTTCACTCAGTTAACTGTTTCTTTTGCTATTCACAAGCCTTCTATTTCATGAGGTTTTATTTGTCAATTGTTACTATTTTCTGTGCAATTTGAGTTCATGACGTTTTTACCTATGCCTGTCTTGAAGTGTTTCTCCCACTTTTTCTCTAAGAGTTCCAATGTTTCAGACATTATATTAATGTCTCTGAGACATTTGAAGCAAATATTTATTTAGGTTGAGAAATAGGGATCTAGTTTCATTTTTTGCATTATTCAAATCCAGTATTCCTAACAGCGTTTACTGAAAAAAACATTATTCACAGACAAGGTTGTTCTTTCTACAATGTATACTTTTATAAAAAAGTTCAGTAAGCTGTAGCTATGTAGAATTATATCTGGGTCCCACAGTGACCTATATGTTGGTTTTTCTGTCAGTATGAGCATTTGTTACGATGGATCTGTCTCATAACTTTCACATCAGGCATGGCAATAACTCAGTCATTGCTCTTTTTGTTCAGATTGTTTTCAATATCTAATGTTTTTTTCTAATTTCACATAAATTTTGGAATTTATTGTTTCTATTTCTGTGGAGAATGACAAGGAACATTTATGGGGATTGCATTGATAGTAAATTGCTTTTGGTAGTCTGTATAATCACACAGATCCATGAGAATGGGAGGTCTTTCCATCTTTTAGTACTCTCTTCTATTTCTTGTGTAGGGCTTTTCCTTCACTAGTTAAATTCATTCAAGGATTTCTCCCTTCCACCCTCACCTCCAGCGTATTCTGAATAGTATTAGTTTCTTTTTTATTTATTTATTTTTTAATAAAGGAAAGATAGTGATGTTTATGTTTATTTCTATCTTATCACTTTGAGGAGTTTACCCATTCTTGCCATTTTCTGAAGAAAATTTCAGGATTTTTCATGTATAAAATTGTATCATCTTCAAATAAGGAAAGTTAGACTCCCTCCTTTCCTGTTTATACCTTTTACTGTAATTCATTTGTCTTATTGTTTTTGCTAACACTTCAAGCATGATTTGGATGAAAATAGAGATGGGGTGCTTTAGTGTTGTTCTGGTTTTAGTGGAAATGCTTTTTTGGTTTTCTCCTATTAGCATATTTGTGACATGCTCCCATAGAAAGCCTTTATTATGTTTAGATATATCCCTTTTATTCCTATTTTTTTGCAGCTTTTATTATAAAAGAATGCCAACATTTATCAAAAGTTTTCCCGGCAATTATTGATATGATCATGTGATTTTTCATCTTTGAGTCAAATTATGTGATTCATAAATTGCATTTGTTTGATTTGGGTTTGTCGAACTATTTCTACCTTCCCACAGCATAGCTGACTTGGTTATAGTCAATCATCCTGGTGATATATTCTTGAATTTGGTTTCTAAGTATTATATTGAAAACGTTTGTATGTATATTCATCAAGGAGACTGAGAGAGAAGTTTCCTTTTTACGGTTGCTGTAATGTCTTTTTATTTCATTTTGAAAAAGAGTCTCACAGATAGTCCTGGTACTGGTTGGCCTGGAACTTGCAATATAAATGGGATTGACCTCAGACTCATAAAGATCTACCTGCCTTTTTCTCTTGGGTGCCGGAATTAGAAGTGTGAGTCATCACATTTGGCTGTTGTATTTTGTGTAGTTTGGGTGTCATGGCTGGACTATCTTTGTAAACAACAGAAAAACTTTGGCAGTGTTCTTTTATCTTTTATTTTACAAAATAAAAGGGGTGTATTAATTTTTCTTTAAGGGTATGGGAGAATTTAGCAGTGAATCCATTGAACTTAGATTATTTTTAAATGAAGGTATTATTAATACTATTATAACTGCTTCAGTCTCATCACACATTGCAGATACATTAGGCTGTTTATCTTTTAGTTTAATTTTGGTATATAATATACGTATAAAAATTCACTCATTTCTTTTAAATTGTCTCATTTACTGGATCATGTGTTTTTAAGAAAAGGCCTAACGACTTTCTGAATTTCATTTGCATCTGTTGTAACATTTTCATTTCCATTTCAAATTTTTTAGTTTGGGTCTTCTTTCTTTCTTTTAACTTAACTAAAGCCTTCTCAGGGTTGGTTATCCTTTCAAAAGAGCAACTATTTATTTATTTATTTATTATTTATTATCTATCTGTTTATTCATTTATCTATTTATAGTGTGTGTGTTCTCATGTCTGTCCAATATGTGTATGTCCAGTGCCTACAGATATTAGAAGATGAGATCAGATAACCTGCAGCTGGAGATGGTTGTGAGGCACCCTGTGAGTGCAGAGCTGAAGCCAGGTCCTCTGCAATAACAAGGGCTCTTCAATGCTGTGCCTTCTCTCCAGCCCCAAAAGAAGCATTTATTCATTTCATTGATTCTTTGAAATATTTCCATTCTATTTCATTAATTTCTGCAGAGATCTTACTTTTTCTGTCAACTCAGTTTGGGTGGGTTTGCTTTCATTTCTACAAGGTCATAAAGTATATTATTGCTAATGATCATAAATTTGTTTATTCTGTGTTTATCATGAAGAATTGTTCATTTTTAAAATTGTGGTGGTTAGTCTAGTAGGTACAGTAAGCATGATTGGCAGTCATGTTTTTTGAACTTAGAACACAACCCTCTATGCTTCTCCAGCTTCCAAGGTTAAAAATTATGCTGTAATCCCAGTGGGTTTGCCTTTATATGTGGCTTGGTGCTTCTCCCTTGCAGATTTCCGTACATCATTACTTTCTGTGCTTAGTTTTCCATCTATAATACGGGATTTAGAAGTTCTTTTTTTGGACGTGTTCGTTTGGTGATCAGTCTACCGAATCTAAATGCTCTTCTCTTTCTCTAGATTTGGGACTTTGTCTGCTGATTTTGTTGAAGGTATTGTTTGCTCCTCTAATCTACAGCTTCTCTCTTCTTCCTTCTCACCATGACTCATACATTTGGTCTTTTAATGCTTCTCTTGTATATTCTGTTCATATTTTCTAATTATGTTTGATGATATCTGAATGTTTGAATTTACATAGTCTTCTATCTATCCTTGACATTCTGTTCTCTCACTTGATTGTCTACTGGTTAACCTTTCTACAAAGATTTTTATTTGGATTAATTTTCCTTTTTCTTGTTCTTTCCTTTTTTTTTTTTGGTTGTTAGGCTGCTTTATTGACATATCAGGGAACAATTGGGGAGCAGTGTTTACACAGCATTGAAACAAGAGATTGTCAGAAGAGGATTGTAGTCAGATATGGAAGTTACAGAAATAAAAATTTGAATATTTACACAATGCACAGTAACATTATGCCTGCATTACATTCTCTTTCTCCAAATAATGTCTGGATGTGGGTTTCTGCATCTGTTTCCAACCACAATCAATTAATCTGTCTATGTATCTATGTTTCTTTCTATCTATCTATCTATCTATCTATCTATCTATCTATCTATCTATCTACCTACATACCTCTATCTTGCCATCTATCATCGATCTTTCTATTTATTATCTAGCTACCCATCCATATGAAAGTGCACACACACACACACACACACACACACACACACACACACACGCCATTATCATCACTTTCAGAAGCGGATAGTGATAGATATGTGTGTTCTTGGCTTAGCATCAGGCTGGGTTGCTTGGATATTTGTTCGCCAAGAAAATATCCAAGCAATCCAGGTTCTACCCTTTTTAAAAACTTTCCTAAATATTGAAAATAGATTTTTTATACAATATATTCTGTTTATAATTTCCCCTCCTCTAACTCCTCTCAGCTTCTCTTCACCCTCCCACCGAAATCCACACTCTTTATTTTTTTTCTCTCTCACTAGAATACAAACAGGTATCTGAAAAAATAATCAGAAACTAAAATAAGATAAATTAAAAACAAACAAACTGTAATATAATGAAACAGACAAGAAAACAAGAAAAAAATTTTAAAAAGTGAAAAAATCACATATAGATGTAGAAACACATGTTTTCATACACAGAAATCCTATAAAAACAAAACATTGATTGAAACTATAATGCAGACACAGAAGACCTTTAAGGAAAAAATGAAAAAGAACAAATAATTCCCAGAAAGCTTTATGAGACAAAAACTTGAGAAATGCTGTTGATTTCACGCTGTGTCTACCATCTACTGTAGGCATGGGGCTTGACCGTAAGAGCAGTATGCAAGCCTAGGGAGACTACATCGCTGAAATCAGTTTTCCTCTGTAAGTGGTTATCAATTGGAAATAAATTCTGGATTAAATTTTTATTTCTAAAATGGCAATGTGATATTTTCTTTATTGACTTCTTCTTTTATATTGAGTATTGAGTGCCTTACTTTATTGAGCTTTTTATTCTTTTCATCTGGGATTTATTCTAATTCATTAAGAATAAATTATGCACTCCATTATTGTGATACTGATAATTTTGAAAACATAATGCTACTTTGATTTTTTTATATGTCTTACATTTTTATATTAGAACTTGTACATCTGGGATTGTTTTACCATTTAGGCCTTTTTCATCAGCTGTTCTCTTTTAGTCAGTATATTTTCAGTGTTCAAACAGGATTGCCCATCCATGTGCTCTAGGTGCCAGGAGTGAGCCCTTGTGCCACTCTGAGATCAGAATATTAAATGTGGATCACATTTGTGCTATTGCTGCACTAGGTTAATAGTGAAGGTCTCGGCTCCTGCCCTGTCACTCACTGAAGCAGTGGTAAGTCTCTCAAGGGTTCTCTGAAGCCATCCTGCTGGAATTCAAACTTATGTAGCAATAGTGAAGTTGAAGAGGAACCTTAGATGATGGGACTAAGAAATTATTCTCTGAAAAGTAAACTATGAGATATATCATTGCTCCAATGAAAGCTACAGTAAATCAACATAATAAACATGATGTGTGGGCATGAGTAGGAGGCAGCTCTTTGTTGCTTGAGGTTATTCAGATATCTAAAGCAATGAGACATCAATTCATCAGCCAGTAGTAAACCATACACAACAAAGGGAGAAAATATTATATGTGCCTATTAGGAATTATTCATCAGGAGATTGCACTTTAGGCTTCTCCCAATATGTGTTTGTAGAGATGTATAAATTGTAATGTGATTATCTATAAACACTGGAACCATGTAACTCATTTTCCTGTTCCCCAATTCCATCACTACTTAGCATTCTGATTATCATGATGACTACTTTGGTCATTAATGTTTCTTCTCGAATGTGTTAGAGACCTGAGCCTCCTGGGACTTAGTCATCACAATTTAGCCTTAGTTGATTCTCTGAGCCCAATAAGATGCAGTTCTTGGGTGTGCCAGGAAGTGGGCAAGAAGAAAATTCATTGAAGCAGCAGGCCTTTCGGCTCTCATCGGTTTTTCCTGGCAATGCTTTGGCTGCTGCACAAGCTTCTTTAGGCAGATTTCCTCCCTTCTTGGCTTCAAATTTTTCCCATGATTTGCTGATCCAACTAGTTAGCAATGTTAGAAAATCTCTTCAGTTGCTGTTTCTCATGCTGCTTTCAGGATTTGTGAGTTCATCTTGACTTCCAGAACCAGCGTTCCCATGCACTCGTGGGGGAGGTGGCTGCGTGTGAATTACTGTATCTCCTTCATCAGAACTCACCGAGTCGTCACCAGGAGTCTGTTCAATAAATTCCCAGCTAACTCTGATATACAGGTACCTTTCAGAATCACCCTCTAGACCAGTAGCTCTTAGCTCTTAAGTCTGTCTACAAATTTAAACAGCTATTTAATAGCTCAGGTTCTCCCCCAATCTCAAAAAATGTAACTGTGTTTTCTCTTTGGAGATGAAGAGTGAGCAAAGTTGTTCTTGCTACACTCTGAATGGTGAATTAATTACATGGGAAGTGCTTGGAATGCTGAGGCTCTAGACCTGGTAGCCACCCCAGCAGCAGAAGAACCTGGGGACTCATTAGGAATTTAGGTTCTAAGACCTTACCCACCTCACCCATCACCATCTAATGTGGAAACTATGGAGAAGGGACCAGTCACCTATGGCCTAACAACCCCTTCAGATGCTTCAGGTCTGATCTGTTGGCTTACTTTGTTTTCTGGTGTCCCATTCTATGTCCATTCTTAGTCACCTCTCCCTCAGAGGTGACTGGTGGCAAAGGAAAAACCGATTGCTTCTGGTCCCTAGACATGAGGTTTTTCATTTTTCTTCTACTTCTCTTTTGGTTGGTAAAATTCCCAGAAAACAAGAGTCATGATCTTAACACTGTTTTGTTCCTACAAATGGAAGTCAACATATTTTGCAGAGTTAATAATTGTATTTGTCATTGTTTCCTGTTCAACTTCAATACTCTTTATTATGATATACTCTTTACTCAATCTGAACAACAATTTACCTCCAGTCTTTGCTTATTTTAAAAGACTAAATCTCACCAGGACTTGTAGAATCTTATTTTACTGAAACATTCAATTATTTCAGTGTCAAAGCCCATGGGGATGAGTGAATGGAAGGAATCATGAAGGAACTCTAGGGTGATGGATGTGTGGATGCTGGTTATAAACATTCTGTTGGTGAGAATCCATTAAATGAAATGGTATTTTTTATGCATTTTTCTACCTGTGTGCTTTATGTTTAAAAAATAAAAGGAACATAAAGTCTTCTCCAGCTTTACAAGATTGATTGATTGATTGATTGATTTTTAAGCTCTGGACTTTCATCCTCTACCCAAGAGGACGCTGAGGTTTGTAGAAACTGAGGACCTTCCTTAGCTCACACACACAAGTAGTTGGTTTAAGGACTAGAGTTCAGTGCTTGTATGACTGAGTGCAATGGTCTCTTTAATGCCTCAACATGGCCCTCTAAGAGAAATACTTAACTGGCATATATTAATAAAAACCAATAAGGATGTTGGGATTTATCAGGAATCATCAAAAGGAAATCATCAAATTGCCTTTTTCATTTTCATATCTATAATTTTCTGTTTCAGTCTCCATGCTAAGAAGAAAAGCTGATCAACATTGTAAGATAGATTCAGATTGTTTAATGGTTTGTTTAGAAGTGTGACAGAGAGCTGCTTTTGTCTACTGGTTCAGTAGACAAAAGCACCTTTGGCCAAGACTAACGACTGAATTCAACCCCTATGTCGCACATGGTGGAAGAAAATAGCCACCTCTTAAAAGCTGTCCTCTGATGTCCACATGTGTATGGTAATACACACAGATAAGTGCATGCATGCATGTGCATATACACATGAAAATAAATTTAATATTTTTTATGTGTAGCACACTCCTCAAAGCATCCCCAGGGCAAGGTTTCAGAGTAGCGATCAGGAGGGTGACAGAAAGAACATTTCAGAACTGTTTACCAATTACAACAAATGTTTCTTTTATGATATAGTTGCTGTTGAAACCTGCAAAATATCAGCCTGGGGGGTGAACCGAATCAATCAGAGTGTCCTGCTGTTGGGTACTCTTTCAGTGATTGTGGTAGAGGCAATACCAAGGAAGAGCTCCAATGGAAGTCCTTTGCTTTGCAATTAGGCCTCTTAACCATAGCATGCAATCTGTTGAGAATTCACAGATTTTATTTCTTTCCTCTCTTAGGCCTCTTGATCGTTCTGTGAACTCCATTGTCTCTGTGCTCCTGGGAGAGTTGCACAATAAGCTGTTAATCAGAGAGCCTGAAGGCTTTCGGCTGGCAACTGTGGAAATAGGCCTGCTCACTGGAAGCATAAGAAAAGAAAAGAAGAGAAAAGAAAAAAAAAGTGCCCAAAGAAATAGCAAACCACACTCAGAGAAAATCCCCTGTCCCCAAGGCAAACTAACCAACTTTATGCTTTGGTACTGCACTGGCATAAGGGTAGACATGATCAAAATGTTTCGCTCAAGTGTATAAAGTTTTCAAAAAAAAATAAATTAAATTAATTTTATTTACTTCATTAAGCATATGTAAAGTAGCATGTTAATGTATTTTTCCCTAGCTACTTTATTTATTACTCATCTGTTTATTTCTATGGGATGACTCTGCGTTGCTCAGATTGGCCTTGAGCTCACAATGCCCCTGCCACAGCTTCTCTGAGTCAGTGAGAAGAATCAGACTTTGGATGAAGTTGCCATTGAAATCAACAGAGAAGATGCTAAACTATTGATAAGCTTATGTTGGACCTGACTCTGCAAAGCTGATCATCTAAAATTTTAAGCCAGTTTAAGCTACTTGTATCCCCAAGAGTCCCAGTGACAACTAGCAAACAAACCAATGTATGCTATGGCCATTCTGGGCTGAAAGAAAAATTAGCCTGCATGAAATTTGAAAGAGCAAACATAGGGAAAACAGTTGAATCCCATTGCATCAGGTAAAAATGTTTTTATACTTAGAATTTACATATCTCTATGTATATCAGCAAAAATTGTAGGCATGGGCATATGCTGACTTAGAGTTCCTGTCAGGCATTTGAGTAGGAAAAGTAAGCAAAGTCTAAGGAAAAATAAACCACATGCCTGACTTACAAGAACACCTCTATGAAATGTGTGAGCTATCTGTCATGAAGTGAAGGGAAATGTCTTAAAAATAAGAGCAGCAATCTCAGACACTTGTAGATGTGGTTCTATTTTAAGTTTTCCTCTTAGATCTCATTTGAAGGAATATTTCACTTACAATTAGTACTCACATAGGAAGTGAGTTGTTAAAGACGGAGGCTATTCTGGTGTTTGTAAACGATGAAACTCCAGGACTCTGGAGGACAATGAGTCTTTTCATGATAATCTATTTCTCCTTTGTCCTCATTACAGACAGACAAGGGCCCCAGGCTGGTTTTGTCAGAGGAGGGTACCAATTAGCAGGTTTGTCTTCTTAAAGAACAAAGATAGCCTAGAGGGAGGAGGGGAAGGGGTGACAATCCTACCTCAGAAGGAACACCTTTGAACTTTGACAATCTTTACTGCTAATCTTTGGAAATCAGCAAAGAATCCGGGTACTCCCTCAGCATTTCATTACCACTATTGTTCAGACAAAACGTACATATTTTCTCTTATTACAAAAGTGACAGTAAAGATACCAAATGTATCACACAGTAATAAAAGACAGTGACCTCTGTGTTATATAAAATAGCACTTTCATCATTCTGAAATTTTGCCTTAGGTCACATATGGACAGAAGAACCAAACATCTGAGGATATTGCTTCTTGGTCTTAGTGGGTGTTTCCAGGATGGCATAACCAGCGCTTTGTTGGTAAAGTGTGGCTGCATATTAGCATCATGGGAGGAGAGAAAAAGGAACTAAAGTTCACTCACCATCTAAATCACAACTTTCTTGTTGTTGGCTTCCCTGTTTGTTTGTTTTAAAATTCAAAGTACCTTATTCAACTAATTTTGAGCATTTGGAAAATGCTGAACTAAACATTTACAATTCTGTTAAGAGGAAGAGAGTGGAAGTGCCAACTGTGGTGGCAGTTTGGAGAGGCAGGTGGTTAAACTAAGGCCATGAGCAAGTGAGAGGGAGGTAGGTGCCTGAGCCAGGTAACTTCCCGCTCCCACATGGAAGAGTTTCCATTGTTCTAAGCAGGAATCTGTGTATTCTATCCTTACAAAACATAAGGTAAAACTCTCTTTCTGATGACTTCATAGTGACCAGTTGAGAGGATTGGAGAAAGTGTTCTTTCTCTTAGTCATTTGTGAATGTCATTATAAAACTATTCATGAAGTCCTGCACCCCAGTCTTAACAGCCTGATCTCTAGCATCAGATTGAGTTTAAAACCCAAGCTCTATGTTGTTAAACCTGGTCTCTAGATTCCTTTAGAAAGGACTCACACATATTCAGGCATCTATGACCGTATATTTAAATTAACTGTGAGGATTAAATAAATTAATGTATTCAGTAGTATAGCCTTGGCAACATTTTGTCTCAATCATATGGAAATTCGTGTTACTTGGTATGTAGGTTTGAAAAACAGCAAATGAAATTTAGACACAGTCACACTGTTCTTGAAAGCCTTTGGGAAGTTATTTAAGACCCATAGTTCATCTATGTGACTTGCACTTGCTTTCCCGTACAGCAGCGGAAGATACTGATGCTTCCTTGATTGAACCTTTGGCAGCAAGGTGTTTCAAAAGTACCAGCCTCATGGTGGGAGGCCCTGGGAAAGGAGGTTGAGGGACACATTTAGAGAAAGAAGGGTTGTAGGAGTGGAAAACTTTTTAATGTGCTCCTCCCTGGGAACCTGAACCTATGAGTAGACGAGGATGTGCCCCTACCCTGGGAACCTGAACCTAAGAATGAGACCAGGATGTGCCCCTTCCCTGGGAACCCGAACCTATGAACTTAACAGATTAGGATGTGAAGCAACACGCTTCCAAAAAGGGAGCTCACCATTGTTTATCATTGAACTGATAAAAACAGGAAAACTCCCAAACGACAAAGACAGGAAGCTCCTAAGCACTCTTGGTCGAACTGCTGCACCTGACTTTAGCCAATCAGTAACTGTCCCGATAGAAAGCCCCTAACCCCCGCACCCCAACCTGCTCTGTAGCCTTTGCCTTTAAAAGGCCTGTGCTTTTGTTATTCGGGGCTCCACACTCCCCCCTACGAGGGATCAAAGTGTCGTCCTGCAAATAAATCCTCTTGCTGATTGCATCAAGATCTCGTCTTCGTTGGTCATTCGGGGTCTCGCATTTCCAGGGGGGTCTCCCCGTTTGGGGGTCCCAACAGGGTCAGTATCCTTCTTTAGCACAAGGTGATTTGGTGAGGTTATAAGCAAAAATTGAAATCTGATTTAAATGATAGTTGTATCTCTCTCTCTCTCTCTCTCTCTCTCTCTCTTTTTAACAATGCTTTCTTCTGTCTTTGTTGTGAGAGGATCATTGAATTCACAAAATTAAAGATGAAGTAAATATCTTGAGGAATAACTTAATTATGATTGGGGAAATAGAAGTGAAATTAAGGAGGTTCCAAGATGGTGGCGAGCAGAGCGCACCGTTTTGGAGAGGCAGAGGACATGAATCTCCGGAATTGGTGAATGGAGAGACAATCGAAGCTAGAATTTGGACTTTTGGGCTTTCTAAAGGAAAGGGGACACCACAGAAGTGTGAAGTGCTTGTAGAGTTAGATCAGGCGCGGACTTCTCTGGGAAGGAAGTAAGGTGCTTCCCTTGTCGGGGCCTCCCACTGGGAAACCTGCACACAGCACCAGGCACCTGAGCGCAAAGCTCACAGCATGGGGATTAAGACAGCAGAGACAGAGCTCCAGGTCCCTTTCCACAGCAGACGACACTGAACACCACCCCTCGGGCACACGACCCACCCTGGCCCCGCTCAGGACCCTCGGAGTGTCCCCTCCCCCCATCCCGCTGATGCAATCCCACCACAAGAAGCACAGCAGAGCTCATGTCCCTCCAGGAATTCCCACCCCGCCAGAGCACACCCACCACCAGAAATCGCAGGCCCAACCACAGAGAGCCAACCACAGAGACTCAGTCCCGCAATACAATCCTTCCTGGATCCCAAAGCCGCAAAGCTCAGTGCCTGGGACCCAAGACGGCAGAGGCAGAGGGCTCCAGACCCCGCAGCGGCAGCGGAGACCTGTAACCACCTGCTGAACGCCAGCCCTCAGAACACACATCTGAGGAGCCCACACCCCACCTAGTGCCCTCTTCCTGAGCTCTGGACCCTTGGAGTGCACCTACCACCACCATCACCACCGGGACCCACCTGAGTGCACGCACTGCAGGAAACTCCACCCCGCCAGAGTGCACACCCAAAGAGTGCTAGCCACAGAGACTCAGGTCCTCAGTACAATCCTTCCCAGATCCCAAATCTGCTAGTGGCAGCACAGAATACACAGGGCTGCCCAGCCAGTGATTGTATGGGCCATCCAACCCCTCAGTGGCAGATAACCAGCTGACTAGCCACCAAAGTCCCGCAGACCTGCAAAAACAATATGCGCCAGCAGTCTTCAACAGTGCTTGTGATCCCTTAGCGCCTGCAACACCTTCAGTGCCTGCAAAGCACCCCTCTCACACACTGAAGGCCTCTTCATTCTCCAACACCCTGTCCCTTAGGACACACCCACAAGCACACGCTCAAACACATGCTACCCTGCATTTGCCCTTCTGTGCCTGCAAACTTTCCTTCTACAGGTATAGCAGAATCACCAACACACACACTGAAACCACTGGACCTCCCCCATTTTCCTGAAGAATTCTCCAGACACCAGAGAAAGACCAGTCTGATCTGCAGAATCCAGGAACAGACAGTGAACACTACAGATAACCAAATGGCCAGGGGTCAGCGAAAGAGCACAACCAATGTAAATCAAGATATTGTGGCTTCACCGGCAACCCCCAAAATTATTGGACACTCCAACTCATCAGAAACACAAGAAAATGATTTTAAAGCTATGATTATCCGGTTATTTGGGGCACATAAAGAGGAAACCAACAAATCTCTCAGAGAAATGGTCATACAGATTCAAACAGTTAAAGAAGAAACAAATTAATCTCTCAAAGATTTGGTCTTCAAAATGGAAACAAAGAAAAACAAAGTGAACGAAGCTCTTAAAGAAACACAGGCAAATATAGCCAAACAAATGGAGGCAGAAGTAGTGGTACTAAGAGAGGAAACAAACAAAAAAATAGAGACCATCTTGGAGACACAGGAATCCACATTCAAACAGATGAAGGAATTGTTGCAAGACCTGAAAACAGAATTAGAATCAATAAAGAAAACACAAATCGAGAAAACCCTGGAACTGAAGAACTTAGAGAAAAGCGAAGGAACCACAAAGGTAAGCATCACTAATAGAATATAAGAGATGGAAGAGAGAATCTCGGGTGCTGAAGAAACTGATGCGTCACTCAAAGCAAAAGTAAAATCAGAAAAATCCCAAACACAAACCATCCAAGTACTCAAGGATGCCATGAAAAGGCAAAATCTAAGAATAATAGGAATTGACGAAGAAGAGGATTACAGGCTCCAAGGTCCAGAAAATATTTTCAAGAAAATCATAGAAGAAAATTTCCCCAACCTAAAGAAAGAGATGTCCACAAACATACAAGAGGCCCACAGAACACCAAATAGACTAGACCAGAAAAGAAACTCCCCACGCCACATCATAGTCAAAACACTTAATATACAGAACAAAGAAAAGATACTAAAGCAGCAAAGGGAAAAGGCCAAGTAACATATAAAGGTAGACTTATCAGAATCACACCGGACTTCTCATCTGAAACTATGAAAGCCAAAAGGGCCTGGGGAGATATCATGCAGGCCCTAAGGGACCACAGATGCCAACCTCGACTACTTTACCCAGCAAAGCTTTCAATCAACATAGATGGAGAAAATAAAATATTCCACGACAAAACTAAATTTAAGCAATATTTGAACAGCAAACCAGCCTTACAAAAGATACTAGAAGGAAATTTCTAATCCGACGAAAACAACTACACCCAAGAAAAAATAGGTTAAAGATAATTTCCAACAAAAATCAAAAGAAAACAGGCAATGAATCACAGTAACATCGCCAACTCCACAATAACAGGAAATAACATTCAATGCTCATTATTATCTATCAACATCAATGGACTCAACTCTCCAATAAAAAGATACAGACTAACAGAATGGGTGCGGAAACAGGATCCAACATTCTGCTGTATCCAAGAAACACACCTACTCAACAAAGATAAACACTACCTCAGAGTAAAAGGCTGGAAAACAGTTTTTCAAGCAAAAGGACCCAAAAACAAGCAGGAGTGGCTATCCTAATATCTAATGAAATAGATTTTTAACCAAAACTAATCAAAGAGACGTAGAGGGGCACTATATTCTCATCAAAGGAAAAATCCACCAAGAGGACCTCAAAATTCTGAATATCTATGCCCCAAATACAAGAGTGCCTATATTCGTAAAGGAAACATCATTAAAGCTTAAATCTTAAATATTGATCCTAATACTTTAATAGTGGGAGATTTTAACACCCCACTCTCACCAAGGGACAGATCAACTAGACAGAAACCAAATAGGGAAATAAAAGCACTTACAAAGTCCCTAAATCAAATGAACCTAATAGACGTCTACAGATCTTTTCACCCAAACTCAAAAGAGTATACCTTCTTTTCACGCCGCATGGAACCTTCTTCAAAATAGACCATATAGTTGGTCACAAAGCAAGCCTCAACAGATACAAAAAGATTGAAATAATCCCTTTTATTCTATTGGACCATGGACTAAAGCTGGACATCAAAAACAATGGAAATAACAAAAAGCCGCCACACACATGGAAACCGAACAACTTGCTACTCAATGACAGCTGGGTTAAGGAAGAAATAAGAAAGAAATTAAAGACTTTCTAGAATTCAATGAAAATGAAGGCACAACATACCCAAATTTATGGGACACATTGAAAGCAGTGCTCAGAGGAAAATTTATAGTACTAAGTGCTTCAAGAAGAAATTTGTAACATCACATACAAGTAACTTAATGGTCCAACTGAAAACCCTAGAAAAAAAAAGAAGCAGATACACTCAAGAGGAGCAGATGGCTGGAAATAATCAAACTTAGGGCTGAAATCAATCAATTAGAAACAAATAAAACTATTCAAAGAATCAATAAAACAAAAAGCTGGTTCTTTGAGAAAATCAACAAGATAGACAAACCCTTAGCCAAACTAACTAAAAAGCAGAGAGAACCTATCCAAATCAGCAAAAATCAGAGATGAAAAGGGTGACATAACTACAGACGCTGTGGAAATCCAAATAATCATTAGGTCATACTACAAAAGGCTATATGCCACAAAATTTGAAAACCTAAATTAAATGGACAATTTTCTTGATAGATTCCATCTACCAACATTAAGTCAAGATCAGGTAGAAAGATTGAATAGCCCTATATTCCCCAAGGAAATTGAAGCAGTCATTCACAGTCTCCCCTCCAAAAGAAGCCCTGGACCACATGGCTTCAGCTCAGAATTCTACCAGACCTTCAAAGAAGTGCTAACACCAATTCTCCTCAAACTACTCCACAAAATAGAAACAGAAGGAACATTACCAAACTCATTCTATGAAGTGGCAGTCACCTTGATACCTAAACCACACAAAGACCCAACAAAAAAGAGAACTTCAGAACTATCTCTCTTATGAACATTGACACAAAAATAAAAATTACTCAATAAAATACTTGCAAACCAAATCGAAGAACATATCAAAGATACCATCCACCATGACCAAGTAGGCTTCATCCCAGGCTTGCAAGAGTGGTTCAACATACGGAAATCCATCAGTGTAATCCACCACATAAACAAAATGAAGGAGAAAACCACATGATCATCTCTTTAGACGCTGAAAAAGCATTTGACAAAGTCTAACACCCATTCATGTTTAAAGTTTTGGAGAGATCAGGAATACAAGGCACATACTTAAACATAGTAAAGGCAATATACAGCAAGCCTATAGCCAACATCAAATTCAATGAAGAGAAACTTAAATCAATCCCACTGAAATCAGGAACAAGACAAGGCTGCCCACTCTCTCCATATCTCTTCAACGTAGTACTTGAAGTCCTAGCCAGAGCAATAAGACAACTAAAGGAGATTAAAGGGATACAAATCAGAAAGGAAGAGGTCAAAGTGTCACTATTTGCAGATGATATGATAGTATACATGAGCAACTCCAAAAATTCAACCAGAGAACTTCTTCAACTGATAAACACCTTCAGCAAAGTGGCTGGATATAAAATCAACTCAAAAAAATCAGAAGCGCTCCTGTATACCAAACACAAAAGGGCCAAGAAAGAAATTAGGGAAACAACACCCTTCACAATAGCCACTAATGACATAAAATACCTTGGGGTAACACTAACCATGCAAGTGAAACACCTGTTTGAGAAAAACTTCAAGTCTCTGAAGAAAGAAATTGAAGAAGATCTCAGAAGATGGAAAGATCTCCCATGCTCATGGGTTAGTAAGATTAACACTGTTTAAATGGCCATCCTGCCAAAAGCAATCTACAGATTCAACCCAATTCCCATCAAAATACCAACTCAATTCTTTACAGACCTTGAAAAAAAGATTCTTAGCTTCATATGGAGAAACAAAAAACCCAGAATCTCCAAAATAATCCTGTACAACAACAGATCATCTGGAGGTATCTCCATCACCAATCTCAAGCTGTACTACAGAGCAATTGTAATAAAAGCTGCATGGTATTGGCACAGAAAAAGAAAGGAGGATCAATGGAACTGAATAGAAGACCCAGAAATAAACCACACACCTATGAATACTCGATTTTTGACAAAGAAGCCAAAACCATTCAATGGAAAAAAGACAGCATCTTCAACAAATGGTGCTGGTCCAACTGGATGTCCACATGCAGAAACATGAAACTAGATCCATATTTATCACCCTGCACAAAACTAAAGTCCAAGTGGATCAAAGACCTTACATAAAACCAGATACTCTAAATCTGTTAGAAGAAAAATTGGGGAACAGCCTAGAACTCATTGGCACAGGAGACAACTTCCTGAATAGAACACCAACAGTACAGGCTCTATGAGCAACAATCAATAAATAAGATCTCATGAAACTGAAAAGCTTCTGTAAAGCAAAGGACACTGTCATCAAAACAAAACGCCTGCCTACAGATTGGGAAAGAATCGTCACCAACTCTTTATCTGACAGAGGGCTAATATCCAGTATATATAAAGAACTAAAGAAGCTGAAAAGCAACAAACCAAGTAATCCAATTAAAAAATGGGGAACAGAGCTAAAGAGAGAATTCTCTGCAGAGGAATATCGAATGGCAGAGAAACACTTAAAGAAATGCTCAACCTCATTAGCCATTAGGAAATGCAAATCAAAACGACCCTGAGATTTCACCTTACACCCATGAGAACGGCAAAGATGAAAAACTCAAGAGACAACATATGCTGGAGAGGTTGTGGAGAAAGGGGAACCCTCCTCCATTGCTGGTGGGAATGTAAACTGGTACAACCACTTCGGAAGTCAATCTGGCGCTTTTCCAGAAAATTAGGAATAATGCTTCCTCAAGACCCAACTATACCACTGCTAGGTATATACCCAAAATTTGCTCAAGTACCCAACAAGGATATTTGCTCAACCATGTTTATAGCAGCTTTATTTGTAATAGTCAGAACCTGGAAACAACCCAGATGTCCATCAATGGAGGAATGGGTACAGAAATTGTAGTATTTTTACACAACGGAATACTACTCAGCAATCAAGAACGAGGAAATCATGAAATTTGCAGGCAAATGGTGGGACCTAGAAAAGATCATTCTGAGTGAAGTATCCCAGAAGGAGAAAGACAAACATGCTATCTACTCACTTATATAGACCTACAAGATATGATAAACATAATGAAATCTATACACCTAAAGAAGATAATAAAGAAAGTGGATACAGGGTAAGATGATCAATCCTCATTTAGAAAGACAAATGGGATGTGCATTAGATGTATGACAGGAGTGTACAGCAGAAGGCATCCGAAAGACTACCTAGCAGTGTTTCAAACCAGATACTAAGACTCATAACCAAACCTTTGGCAGAGTAAAGGGAATCACAGGAAAGAAGGGGAATTAGTATTATGTGGAAACGATAGGAGCTCCACAAGGACCAAATATATCTGGGCACAGGATCTTTTCTGAGACTGACACTCATCCAAAGACCATGAATGGATATAACCTAGAACCTCTGCTCAGATGTGGCCCGTGGTAGCTCCGTAACCAATTGGTTTTCCATAGTAAGGGGAACAAGGACTATTTCTAACAGTAACTCAATGGCAGGCTCTTTGACCTCCCCACCTCCCCAGGGAGGGGCAGTCCTTTTAGGCCACAGAGGAGGACTTTGCAGCCAGTCCTGAAGATATCTAATAAAACAGGGTCAGATGAAAGGGGAGGAGGTCCTCCCATATCAGTGGACTTGGAAAGGGGCAGGGAGGAGATGAGGGAGGGAGGGTAGGATTTGGGAGGGAATGAGGGAGCAGGATACAGCTGGGATACAGAGTTAAGAAAATGTAAGTAATAAGAAAAAAAAAGAAGTGAAATTAAATCAATTCATTAATTAAAATGGTCTTCTTCTGAGGTAAGTATAATTGTTTATTATGCCCTGTATTATTTTGCATAATAGAAGCATTAAAAATGTCCCTGTATTTCCCAAAATATTACCAGATTAGATTACTCTCATTACCTCTCAGAGCTGAAGTGTGATCCCAAACCCCCATCACAGCTCATTGAGATTATGACAGCCTCATGATTGATCTCTGCTTCCATCTTAGTTCCACTTTGCCTACTGATAATTGCACTAATTTTTTTTTTATTCTTTTAGTTTTGATTCATATACCTTGGCTGTTACCTCTCTTGTTCATACATATTTGAGATGGTTACCTTCCTAGTTAGGTGATTCTTTATCATTGCAGTGTGTCTTTTGCCTCTGCTACTCTAATGCTTGCTGCCTTCACCTATTTGGACTCATGCACCAAAATTAAACAAACAAACAAAAACACAGAAATTTCTTACAGCTACATTCATGATCCTGGTGCTAACAGGGTGAGAGCCCATCTCCACATAGGTGATGCATTCTAGCCGTGTCCTCATGTGCTAACAGGGAGAGGGCCTATTTCCTCATGAGTGATGCATTCCAGCTGTGTGCTCCTGTGTTGGTGCTCCAGGCTGCCCTCTAGATTTTGTTTTGTTTGTGTCAGGTCATTCTTGAGGCTCTCCCATGGGCTAGTCACAAGCAAAAGTTCCTGCCTCTAAATACTGTCACACTGAAACTAGGTTGCAAAACATGGGTTTGGGGGCATAAGCATTAAGACATAGCATACACATATCTGATATTGCTGTTTTACAACTTGTAACAGGGCTACATCTTAATAAACCATAAGTTAAACATACCAAAGCGAAACATGCACTTCTCATACCAAATCTACTGAGGATCATTGCTCCCCCTAACATTCCTTAAGTATATCAGAAAATATTCATATTAGTCTACATCAGGTAAAACCATTAGTTGCAAGGCCTGCTTATGATTATCTTACTTAATGTGGTGTAATTTGTTGAATGTACATGAGTAAAGAATGGGCATCTCTGGAACACTAGTTATCTCATGATTATATATCTGATAGGAGGCTGAGTCATAGAGGCAACTTGGTATCACCCAAGAGTGTATTTCACCACAGACAGACAGCCATCCCCAGAAAAGATTAAAATTCACAGCATGATTTCTAAGAATATGAACTATTTTCATACCATATAAAAAAAATTAAAAAAGCTGTATTATCAAAAGATTGGAAATTTTCTGTAGTAATAATCACTTGTCTTTTTAGCATGACCATCAACTTTTCTGTGTGGTTGAGTTTGGAATAAATTTCTTATACAGAGCTTACAGTTAAGTCACTTGGAACATTCACTATAACTTTCTTAAAGTTTTCATTACTAATTTTAAATCATTTAAACTTAATGTAATTACTGATATTTATAACATTTTATTATTTTTTTCCTTTCATACTTTTTAAGTTACATAATTCCTAGGAGGTCTGTTTTTAAAATTGTTATTTCTTTGCTAAGACTTTCCTTCCTTCCTTCCTTCCTTCCTTCCTTCCTTCCTTCCTTCCTTCCTTCCTTCCTTCCTTTCTTCCTTCCTCCCTCCCTCCCTCCCTCCCTCCCTCCCTCCCCCTTCCTCCCTCCCTCCCTCCCTCCCTTTCTTTCTTTCTTTCTTTCTTTCTTTCTTTCTTTCTTTCTTTCTGTCTGTCTGTCTTTCTTTCTTTCTTTCTTTCTTTCTTTCTTTCTTTCTTTCTTTCTTTCTTTCTTTCTTTCTTTCTGTATAGAAACAATGTATTAACAGCAAAGGCCCAGAGACTCTTTTCTTCTTGGACTCCGCGCAGTCCAGCCCCAGCGGCCAGTGGTCTGGGTGTGCTGATCTTGGACACGTGGATTTTGAGGAATGGTGATCACACACTCCACCTCGTCCTCCGTGAGCTCTCCAGCCCTCTCAGTGAGGTCAATGTCTGCTTTACTCAGCACCACGGGCATGTCTCTGCCCCACACCCTTAATGACACTGATGGCAAAGGCTGTTTTCCGCTGCCCGTTGATGCTGGTGAGTACTCGCCCGAGAGCTGGAACTTTTCAGGGATTATTGGAGATGACGAGGCACAAGCAGTGTTTAGGCTGCCTGTGGAAGAGCGCTAAGACTTTTCTATTCTTTTGTATTGCAAAACAAATTGCCTTTTTGTAACTGTTTATTGATTCATTTTTGTACTGGTTGCTTTAAAACTTTTATCAGTGAGTTCCAGCATTTAATTCATCTTGGAACTATTAATTATTTCCCTTTTTCTCATCTAAGTTAGCTTGTTTTATGTATATTGCAATTGTCATAGCTCTTGGTATGGTGGGTTATTTCTTAATATGTTCTGAATATTTGCTATTATGTTAGCGTAAGACTCAGCCCCGTTTAATGTTTTCTCTTCAGCATGTGTTCAACCTGTTTGGTGTTAGCATCCAGGACCTGGACCACTTCCAGGGGCAGCCTTTTCAGTGGAAATCTGTTTTGCAAAGCCTTTGCTCTGGCTTGGTTTATCTAGTGCTACAGCATCTCCCACTGGTGTTTAGTTATGACTTGAAGCCAAAATCCTGAGGGCTATTTCGCCTACTTCCTCTAAGCAAGAGAGAAATCAGCACCGTGGAGGCCGTGCTTTCTAGATGATGCCCACACTGGTGGCATCTCCATAGGGGACAGAAAGGTGCCCACTCCCTAGGATGGGGCCATTTTCAGCAGCTGCTTCTTCTTGTGAGGCCTTCCGACCATGATGTTTCTGCATAGCTTTCCGTGAGCCTCAGGAGTCTCTGGGTGATGGGGAGTTTCCTAAGCTTGCCGAGGAAGGAGAGTACCATACCTGTTAGTAAACATGTTTCTAATTTAAGCTTCTGTACCAACTATTTCTTCTTTTGAGAACCTTTTCCAAATGCATAACTTGACAAGTTCTCTGGCTTTCCTCATTTCTTTTCTTAAATATTGTATTCTTAGTAGAGTCCCTGCTACTTGAGTGCCACCACATAGGAATGAGACAAAAAGATAAAGCCCAGTTGTTTGGATTACTATGGTAAAGAAAAATTATGCCTCCAAATGACAACAATGACCAGATCATTGCATTTCTCTTACATAGAGCTTGGGAGACTTGAGCTTCCAGAATTACAGAAATTAAGAAGCATAGCTTTCATCTGTAGACATAAGCCATTCCAGTGAGACTGACTGTTGATTGGCGTTTGGAGTGCATTCCTTTATGACTGACTAATTTGAAACGACAGAAGTGGCTGCCAATTGGTTGGCTTACAAAAAGTGTTCATTGAAGTGAATTATCTTGATTCATTGAAAGATTTTTTTTTTTGTCCCAGACCTACACCAGAGACTAGCTGATACTTTCTCAGCAATATAAAACACCTTTTCTCAGTCTTAACTTTCAATTGTCCTTTACCCTATTATACCCTCTACTATAACTATGACCCTTGACTGGAACCCATGTTTATTAGTGTGCTTGGGATTTACTGTATGCCTTTCTATGCTAGAATATAAATACCACAAATCAGGCATTGTTTATCAGTTAGTTGCTTGTGTCCTGATTTTTAAGGACAGTGCCTGCTTATAGTGAGTATGTACAAATATGTGAGAAATTACTGCTTGAACATTGACCATTTCAAGCAGAAACAGAATAAGCCAGGTATACATTTACATTTTCACTTTTTCTTGATTATGTGTCTCACCAGTAAATGTGTCTTTTATACTACTGTCTTAGTATTATATGAAGATATTTGGGTCAATATTTTTAATTTTCATGGCTATATGCTTTTTAAAATCTGAATTTATCCTGTGAAAGTAAGTCTGCAGCTTCACTGGTTTTGAAATACTGTGGTAAAATGCGAGACATCACTTTCTTTTCTTTTCGTTGTTGAAGGAATTTCAGATAAGAGCAACCAGGAGGAATCATTGTCAGTTTCTTAGCATAAGCTATGTCACCAATAACAAACAAGAGCAAAGTAAAAGACAAAGAGAAAGCATTTGATCCTCTCAATAAAATAAAATAAAATACAAATGCAGGTGCATCTCGGGACTGTTTATATTAGAGTGTAGCCGCCATGAATGGGGCTGCAACGGGAAGTAGCAGTGTTAAGGCAAGGAATTTCTTAAGCTTTTGTTTTGTCGCCAACATTTCTAACTGTTTGTTATTGCCTTTGTTAAATTCAAAGGAATTCTTAAAGAAAGGAAAAGAAAGAGAGAATGAAGAGAACGAGGTAAATAGCATTCTAGGGAATGGGAAGGCTGACAACATTAATGAAGCATCCAGAGCTACAACCAAAGTTCCATTTCTCTCTCTCCAGCCCCCATTCTCTGGCCGCACAGTCACACAGTACTTTGTTTGATCACTGGTTTAATATAAGTCTTCCCCTCTAGCCTGAAGGCTTCACAAGACCAAGAGCCCTGTCTAATTTTTTTTCTGCTCTTTCCTGAATGCTGGCAATGTGCTTAACACACATCGTTGATGTGTGGACTGGTTTTATGAATGAATAAGTGAACCCGAGAAAACTTAGCTGTCTTTTAGAATGTTCCCTTAATGGAGGAGCTCTGCATTCTCCTTGTTTTCTTTATGACTTTATTTCTTACTAAGAATTCCTTTTACTCCTAGGTCTAAGGCTAAAAGACTTTACGGTGAATTTCCTAATTACAGCTATCTTGATCAGAATCAATTAGACCACAGATACATTTACTTTCTCTTCTGTCCTACTAATACTAATGAAAAAAAAGAAGTGAAAAAATACCCAGCATGCTCTTTTTACCTTATGTAAATGTACAGTTGACCAAGCAAATGTAATACATTTGCTGTTTTCTCAGAGAAAATAGTGACTTTAGGTCTCTGATGTTGGTGCCTTTGTTTGGCATGTTTCAACCTGTCATTTTTTAGATCTGAGGGAAATAAACTTTTTTGCTGTTTGTTGTTCCCTAAGGAAATTGCCATCAAGAGGCAGAGAGCCATGTCACTTAAATCTTGGTGGTAAGTGGTAGAGACATATGAAGGGGCCTTCTACTCTTAGAATATTTGTTCTGCTAGCAAAATTGCCAGGAGTTGTTCCAGCACGTAAGCTTCTATTTCTTCCTGCTGGTCTTATCTAATGCATAAACCCTTTAAGATAAAGTATTTAAAACGTAATTCATGGGCTGGGGAGATGGCTTAGTGAGTAAAGCTCTCACTGCATGGTTATAAGGAGCTGAATTAAGATGCCCTAGGACTGACAAAACAGTCAGGCATGACAGCATGCATGAGTAACCCTGGCAATGGGCAAGCAGATGCAGGCAGATTCTAAGTGGGGCCATACTCGCCAGCCAGTATAGCTGAAAGAGTGAGTTCCAGGTTTAGTGAAAGACACTGTCTAAAGACACAAGATGGAGGGTGCTGGAAGAAAACACCCAGTGTTGGCCTCTCGTCCCCACTTGTACGTTCATTAAGTGTATTCATCTGTACCCATGGGCATGTGTATTCACACACGTGTGTAACACACAGAGTCCACCACAAAAACCACATACCACACTAATACACAGAAGAGGAAACAGAAACTTGAATTCAACCAACTTCTGCCACAGCAACAGTGCTAAATGGGTATGTATGCACACTTCTTTAAAATTATTTAAAGCCAACAAATACAAAACTATTGATTCCATTTCAGAAAACAGGAAAATGTTATAGTATATTCTATCAAGTCTAAAGTTACTCTAGGTAACTAAAAAATAGTAGATGAATGAAATTAAGAAAGAGTGTAGACAAGTGGGGGTAGGAAGAAAGCAATTTTAAGTATAAGAAGGGAAAAAGAAAAATGTAGACTACAACAAAAAAAAGAAGGAAAAGGGAAAAAAATTAATCCAATTTTTACATACAGAAAAATTACAATATCAAAATTAGACAAATCTACAAAATGAAACAAAACTATTGCCCCATTTTCTAAAACACAAATTAAGTAAAAACACTACTAAATGCATACTGAAAGCTAAAGGAGAAACAAAGTGCAAAGAATTTAAACTTCAAGTTTCTGAGGCGAACCTCATGGCAAATAGGGAGCACTGGAGGCTGTCGCTCACTTCCATCCGCCTCAGGCCCACCGCACTCTTCAGCCATCCTGGCAATTGGGTCTGTTATTACCAGCCACCAAGGATGGGGCTTTGGCTCCCATCCCTTTTGCCCTCTGAGTTAAGCCACCTGATAGCTGGTTTCTCATTGTGTTCTCCCATCCTCTCTCCATGATTGCCTTTCCGGCTGTGGCAGGCTGACTCCAGGCTCACTCTCTTGTGATTATTTCTAGCTTATAGGCACCCCTCCCTTCAGCAGGGCTTCAGTCTCAACGTGTTCGCATTTCAGATGCTGCCCTACCACAGCCTCGAAAATGAGATGAGAAAGAAGAGTGTCTTTCAGTCATTGCTGACCGTGTTGGAAGTCGTCATTGTCTCATGCAAACTCCTCACTAGATTTAAGGCTGCTGAGAACTGTGGGGTTGCCATCTTGGTCTCTTTTCACCAAGCCTACCTGGCTTTACCTTTGAATAAAGGTTTTGATGTCCCTTACCTTTCTGTGAAGCAGTGGCCACAGTCATGTGCTTCTCCTCTTTGACCCTGTGTTACTTGGTTTCTCCAGACTGTCTAGCTGTCACTCCCTTCATGGTTTCTGATCTTATCACAATCTTTTTTTTTTAAGAATAGAGACTATTCTTTGTTTTCCTGACTCCTCCCCCCTTCATGGATTCACATGGGCTTGTCTTTTTATTAATTATTATTATTTTATTGAAAATAGATTTTTTTTCATGCAATGTATTCTAATTACAGAACTTCCCCAACTTCTTCCAGATCCTCCCCACTTCCTCACCCACCTAAATCCACAATGTTTCTTACTTTCGCATTAGAAAACAAACAGGCATATAAAAAGTACAAAATAATAATAAAAACAAACAAACAAACCTGAATAGGACAAAACAAACAAATGAACAGATAAACAACAACAAATGAGCCAAAATAAAACCACAAGAAACACATATGCAGAAACACATGTTTGTATATGAAAAAATCCCATAAAGACACAAAAGCACATACAATCATATACGAAGCAAAACTGTGGGGTGGAGAAAGTTGAGGCAAAGTACCATAAGTCAATAAACAAACAAACAAACAAAACACAAACCCTTCAAAAACTCCACTGAGTTCCTTCTGTCCATCTACTTATTGTTCAGCATGGGGCCTGCCCTTAAGAGTGATTTGTATACCCAGTGAGACTCCTTTTGAGAAAATAAATTTTTCCTTTGTGAGTAGTTATCAACTGGTGATCGTATCTAAGTTAGGGATGGGGTTGTGTTCACCTCCTCTCAGTGCTGGTATCCCATCTGATTTAGACCTGTGTAGGCCATGTCTGTGTTTCCTGCCACAGTCTCTGTGAGTTCATACGTGCATAGGTCCCATTGGCTTTAGAAGGCCTTTTTTCCTTAGTGTTTTCCATCACTATCGGTTCTTAAAATCTTCCTCTTCTGCAGAGTTCCCTGAGCTCCAAGGTAAGAGATGTAATGGAGATATCCCATTTAAAACTGAATGTTTCTAGCTCTCTCATTTTCTGTCTAGTTGTAAATCTCTGTATTTGCTCCCATCTACTGAAGTAAAAAGCTCTGATGATGGCTGAGCAAGATAATGACCTGTGAGTGTAACAGAATGTCATTAGGAGTCATTTCATGTTATGCTCCTTTATCAGAACATTAGTACTTGGTTTTCCCCTAGGTCCCTGCATCTCAAATGTTTGGCTGATTGAACAGTGTAGAACATGGATCCATCTTGTGGAATGGGCATTAAATGTAGTCAGATCATTGTTGGTTTCTCCCACTTGTGCCATGATGGGCGTGTCTTCAAACCTTCCATCTTAACCTAGAAGTCATGTCTTTGTTTTTCATATTTTGTTTTCTTGATATCAAGAGGGAGACTTACTGATCATGAAGAGACTCTTCATCATGATGTCATTGTTGTGGTGGTTTTTCTTCCCTGCCCCAAGATCCCAGAATAATAATTCATGAGACTCAAAATATTTACAACTACCTAGGCTCTTTTCTGCTTAGCTCATAATTTAAAATATCCCACTTATATTAATCTACATTCTGCCATGTGGCTGGCTACCTCTGCTCAGGTACTATGCTTCTGTCCTCCTCATATCTTTCTGAATGACTCTTCTAGCACCTGGCTCTGTCTCAGAATCCTTTCTGCCTGATGAATATCCCATCTATTTCCTGCCTCACCTATAGTCCATTAGCATTTTATTGACAGGTGATGCTTCCATACAGGCACAAAAGATTCCTTTTACATGTTTTATGGTTGAAAATTCCATTCAGTGTATTATTATGTAGAGAATCTCCTATGGCCTAGAAGAAGCAAACATCCATGCTTTGAGCTGTTTGTCAAGAAGCCTGGAAACTGTGAACAGATTCCAGTAAAAACTGAAGGCTCTCAATGAGACATCCACAAGTAAATGTGCTCTCTAAACAACTTGAATAATCTTGGAAAGAAAAGCCTCCCGCCTCCCACTAACTCCCAGTCAAAGGAATTAATAGACTACAGACTCATGAGATCTTGAGCAGAAGAACATCTCGGTCATGCCTCAACCTCTCACTGGCAGGTTAATGTATGTGGCCTGAAATGGTCATGTTTTTTACACCAGTGGAAACTACTGAATCAGTTCTTCTCAATGATATAGTCACACATACACACACTCACACCTAAAATGCAAAGCAAATTAAGTGCTTATGTGAAATCAAAGCAATGACATAGAGGGCTTATTTTTATTTTTGATATTTATCTTGCAGTTTAAATTAACTAACAGCTTAAATGATTTTCTTGAAGGATAAGAGAGTTTATTTGTGTCTTTTACTGCCACATGCTGTATACTTCCTAAATATCTCTTTCAAATTTCTTTAAGAGACCATTTTTAATACAATGCAGATTACCTGTCTATCTTAGTGGGGTTGTTATTGCTGTAAAGAGACACCATGGCAACTCTTATAAAGGAAAACATTTAATTGGGGCTGGTTTATGGTTTCGGAGGTTTAGTCCATTATCATTATTGTGGGAAACATGCCAATATATGGCAGACATGATGCTGGAGAAGGAGTCAAAAATTCTGTATCTTGATCTGAAGGCAGCAAGGAGAGACTGGGCATAGCATGAGCATAGGAGATCCCAAAGCCTTTGTCTTCAGTGACACACTTCCTCTAACCAAGCCATATCTATTCAAACAAGGCCAACCTCCTAATAGTGCTACTACTTATAGGACAAGCATTCAAGTGTATGAGTCTATGGATCTCATTCCTATTCAAACAACCACACTTTCCAAATGAAAATGATGGTAAGTGGCTTGATGGAAGAAATCTTCCAGCTAGTAACTATATTAAATGAAAGATCCTGTCATACATAAGTATTACATAATATATAATCATACTGTATAATTAAATATCATTTTGGAAAAAAGTGAAGTGGTCTGGCATCAGTGGCTTCTGAGAAACTTTGCTTTATAGTAAGTTTAATTAACTAGCACAATATCTATCTGTTGCCAAGAATTATTTTGAGATATTGGCTAAACAGGAATTCTCTGAACCCCAAAGAAGAGACCCAGGATTTTGTATATTAAACAGAAGCCTGAGTAGGACTTATGAATAGGTACATTTTAGAGAGACAGTATATGGGAAGTACAATTAAAATGTTTGTTAATTGATTAATTAACAGATAAGTTAACATATAGGTATTCAAATAATTAACATAAACATTAATTATTAATGTTCAGGCTCAGTATTTGTGTTGGGACTTCACGCAAATTCAGGCAGAAGACATCTGCACTGGCTCACATCATCAGTTAAGTGTGAAAAAAGTAAAATGTGAGAAATTTATTATGTAATTGGATTATTATAGCTTCTTTTATTGGAAAATAAGGTCTATGGTAAATGGGAGAATTCCTTTCAGAATACATATTTGGGGAACTTATTATTTCTAATATTATTAATGAACATGTTCCAAACTATCCAAAGAACAGAGCCAACAAAGGAGACTTGGGGCCTCTAAAACTGATGAAAGAGGCCAAATTGAATAGAGTGAAAGGAAACACCTAATTACTGCCCATTTTCCAAAATATATTTAATTATTTATTTGAGAATTTTATGCAATGTATTTTTTTATGATATTCACCTCCCTACTTCTTCCCTAACCTCTTCTACTTCTCCAGCCCCCAACTTCATGGTATTTTTATTTTTTTCATAATAACTGCTTTAGCTTCGTTTGTGCTGACTGCATACTTCTGGGAGTTGGAACATCTGCTGGAGCATGGTCAGTATAACACCGGGCACACACTTAAATAAAACTCTTGCAGAAGCCATCAG
This sequence comes from Psammomys obesus, assembly GCF_907164565.1. Lineage (NCBI taxonomy): Eukaryota > Metazoa > Chordata > Mammalia > Rodentia > Muridae > Psammomys > Psammomys obesus. The sequence goes on from NW_026596069.1 coordinate 31,581,027, forward strand.
TTGCCCGCGGTGCTTCAGTTAGGAATAGGGCCTTGTGAACTCATTCCTTCACTATGTTGGAATGACGAATGGGTTGAACTTGTTGCAGGTCTCGTATAGGCAGCCAGAGCTCCTGAGAGTTCGAGTCCGGTGGTTCTGTCATGCTCAAAAGACACGGTTTCATTCCAATGCTTCCCAACCTTGGCTCCTACAGTCCTTCTTCTCCTTCTTCTGGAAGGTCCTTGAGCCTTGGGAATGAGGTGGGGCAGTAGAGATGTCTCATTAATGACTGAGCACTTACATGATTCTTGTTTTCTGCACTTTGACCAATTGTGAGTTTCTAGTTACCTGTCATCTGCTGCCCAAAAAACACTTCTCTGATGAAGTCTGAGATCTGCACTAATCTATGAATAGGGAGAGGGGAATTTATATAATAGTTTGATGTTACATCCATTTAGTAGAAAAATCACATTAGGTTCACCCGGGAGCCTGCAAATTCCTTAGCCATGGGGTTTTGTCCATAATTATAGTATCAAGCATGTGTTTCCTCCTATGGAATGGGACTCAGATCCAGTAGGAAGCAGCTGGTTACTCTCATAACAATCACACCAGCATTTCACCCACAATCTTATCTTCCCAGACCTGTCATTTTGTAGTTCATGCTGTTCACTGAAAGAGTCTACATGGTCCATTCTAGTGCTGTAAGCTGGCCAACAAGAGGGAAGCTTCCAGCTCAGTGTTAACCTGATTTCACTGCCTCTTGACCAGTGTGTATGTTATGTCAACAGCAATACAGTCATACTTGGGAGGGCAATTGGGAGCAATGGAAAAGGCTTATGTTGCTTTGGGGGGGCCCAGTCTCTGGGATACCACCAACCAACAACTCAAGGGGAGCTATCCCACACCTGCTCTGTGCTGGCCGGTTTTCAATAAGCTCTCTCAATCACAACTCCTTTATCTATGATTCAACTGAATGAAGCAAGTGAAAGATTTGAGTCTTCTCTTTGTACTGTCTCTTTAGGCAATGTGGTTAGCACAAAGGTCTTGCCAGTTTCAATGAATTGGTTGTAAATGAATCAGAAACATGTGGGCTGTATTATTCATATGTCAAAATAAAGGAAAGGTACTTGGAAAATATAGTTAATGCCAATGTTTAAATGTTTTTAAAATAGTCTGTGGTGTTTTCATAAAACAAAACATTTTTATTCTGTCAGCATGATAATTTCAATGTATTTATATAATGTTTATTCAGTTTTAAACCAAAATTAACAGAAAGATCATCTTGCAAATAACCACCATTTTACTAACTTGTGATCACGGACTTGACTGATCTACCACTCTTGGTCAATACCCTTCAATACTCACTCTTTTAACAAAATTATTTTTCCAAATTGTAAGAATTCAGCAAGAGCAAGTGATATAAAATTCAATATATATTTATATTTATGCAGACATAAATACAAATACCCATTTACACATCTTCACATTGGTTCACAGACCTTCAATCAATGTAAGTCATGTATAGAATTATGCATATAGCCTACAAAGTGTGTTTCTCACAAAGTTAATGGTATGGATTCTATGTATATAGTGGCTTAGTATTTTACGTGCGTCTCAAATTTCTATTTTTAAATTTATGTTCTTTTTATATCCTTTTCTTACACTTCCTTGAACAGTGCATTGTCCTGGACTATAAATTATATAATACATGCTTTATATTTTGAAAATTCTATAAGGGTTTACAATGTGTCTTGATCATATTCACCACAACTGGATTCTCTACCTCCTTCCATTTCTTCCTGTCTCCAAACATATATCCCTCCAAAGTTCATATACAGATCCACTTAACACAGATGCAGTGTTTTATTTTTTAAATTAAAATTTTATTTTTATATTAATTACAGTTTATTTCTTTTGTATCCTAGCTGTAGCCCCCTCCCTCAATTCTTCCCAATCCCACCCTCATCCCTCATCTCCTCCCATGCCCCTCTCCAAGTCCACTGATAGGGGAGGTCCTCCTTCCCTTCCATCTGACCCTAGCCTAGCAAGTCTCATCAGGACTGGCTGCATTGTCTTCCTCTGTAGCCTGGTAAGGCTGCTTCACCCTCAGGGGGAGGTGATCAAAGAGCCAGCCCCTGAGTTCATGTCAGAGACAGTCCCTGTTCCCATTACTAGGGAATCCACTTTGAGACTGAGCTGCCATGGGCAACATCTGTGCAGGGGTTCCAGGCCATCTCCATGAATGGTCTTTGGTTACAGTATCAGTCTCAGAAAAGACCGCTGTGCCCAGATTTTTTGGTTTTGTAGATGCCGTGTTTTAAATGGTAGAATGAATGTCATGTAACCAGTGTGTCTTATGATACTTTCACTGGACTACAGAGTTCAGAACTAGTGTTGTTGAAAGAAACTGCTGTGCAACAGCTCTTCAAAATGTTAAAATTCACAAAGTGCTAAACTAAATTCAAGGAAGTGGCAAAGGACTGATTGCAGAGATTCTGGCAGCTACAGCCTTCTGCTTTTCCAGACACCTGTGATATCATCCTGAAGAAAAATGCAGAATGGGTGGTGTACCAATAGGCTCTTGCAACCCTTTTTTTTACTTTGTCTTTTATAACATTTTTCCACACAAAATATCCTATAATTTGAATTATGAAAAATAAAAACTTCAAGTAAGTACTACTTGTATGATACATTGATGTCTTTTTTTTTGTTTTCAAAAATCTTTACTGATTCTTTGTGAGTTTCATATCATGCACCACAGTCCCATTCATTTCCCCACCCTTCATAACTACTCTTTACACATGAAACATTCCCCCCCAAAAAAACTCATCATCATCATCATCATCATCATCAGCAGCAGCAGCAGCAGCAGCAACAGCAAAGTAAGCATAGAAAACATCTCATCATGGAAAAAGCATAGTATGTCACAGTGTGCCTCACAGTATATCACTCTGTCCACACATCTTCACCTGAAAATGTTCAATCCAATGAGCCATGGGCCTTGTTCAATATCCCCTGGCTCTTGTGACACCATCAGTATTGGATCTTCATTGATTATCGTGTTGTTTCCCTGTGTCATGGAAATCTTGCAGCTTTGGAAAAGCAGGACTGACCCTTTCTTTTTTAATTAATTACTTTTTTATTAATTACAATTTATTCATTTTGTATCCCAGCTGTAGCCCCCTCCCTCATTTCTGCCCAATCCCACCCTCCCTCACTCATCTCCTCCCATGCCCCTCCCATAGTCCACTGATAGGTGAGGTCCTCCTATCATCTGACCCTAGCCTAGCAGGTCTCATCAGGACTGGCTGCATCATCTTCCTCTGTGGCCTGGTAAGGCTGCTTCTACCTCAGTGGGAGGTGATCAAAGGGCCAGCCTTTGAGCTCATGTCAGAGACAGCCCCTGTTCCCCTTACTAGGGTACCTACTTGGACACTGAGCTGCCATGGGCTACATCTGAGCAGGGGTTCTAGATTATCTAGGTTATATCCATGAATGGTCCTTGGTTGGAGTATCAGTCTCAGAAAAGACCCTGTGCCCAGATTTTTTGGTTCTGTTGCTTGCCTTGTAGAGTTCGTGTCCCCTCCAGATCTTTCATCTCCCCCTTCTTTCATATGATTCCCTGCATTGTGCCCAAAGTTTGACTATGAGTCACAGCATCTGCTTTAATACCCTGCTGGGTAGATCTTTCAGAGGCCCTCTGGGGTAGGCTCCTGTCCTGTTCCCTGTTTTCTCTATCTTCCAATATCTATCCCATTTGTTTTTCTGAGTGAGGACTGATCATCTTACTCAGGGTCCTCCTTCTTGCTTAGCTTCTTTATGTGTACAGATTTTAGTATGTTTATCCTATATTATATGTCTAATATCCACTTATAAGTGAATGTATACCCTGTGTGTCTTTCTGTTTCTGGGATACCTCACTCAGGCTGATATTTTCTAGTTCTATCCATTTGCCTGAAAATTTCATGATTTCCTTGTTTTTTAATTGCTGAGCAGTATTCCATCGTGTAAATGCAACATCATTTCTGCATCCATTCTTCTGTTGAAGGATATCTGGGTTGTTTCCTGATTCTAGTTATTATGAATAAATCTCCTACAAACATGCTGAGCAAATGTCCTTGTTGTGTACTTGAGCATCTTTTGGATATATGCTTAGCAGTGCTATAGCTGGTTCTTGAGGAAGCACTATTCCTAATTTTCTGAGAAAGTGCCAGATTCATTTCCATAGTGGTTGTACAAGTTTACATTCCCACTAGCAATGTAGGAGAGTTCCTCTTTCTCCAAATCTTCTCCAACATGTGTTGTCACTTGAATTATTGATTTTAGCCATTCTGATGGGTGTAAGGTAGAATCTCTGGGTTGTTTTGATTTGCATTTCCCTGATGACTAAGGACATTGAACATTTCTTTAAGTGTTTCTCTGCCATTATATATTCATCTATTGAGAATTCTTTGTTTATCTCTGTACTCCATTTTTAAATTGGATTACTTGATTTTTTGCTCTTTAACTTTTTGAGTTCTTTATATATTCTGGACATTAGCCCTCTGTCAGATATAGCATTGGTGCAGATCCTTTCCCAAGGACTGGCCTTTTCACACATATTATCCATTTGCAGATGATATAGATTTTGGGGTGGGCCATTCAGAGCCCTGGGTCTGGGCCTGGGTGGTAGCTGAGCTAATCAGCCTGCCAGATCCCCCTTATCTGTACCACCAGGGTGAACTCTCGGACTGCTCTGGTTAGGCCACCATTGGCAGGAGGCAGGGTCATCTCTCCTGCTCTCATGCCCTCAGGGCCTATTCACCCACACTAAGACCTCCAGAGAAGCTTCACTGTGCTGCCCAATCAAGGGGTGGGAACTCACTCTCCCAAGTGCTGTAGCCTGTGAGGGCCTTGGCAGCTCTTCCAGTCTCATGCCCTTGGGCTGGCTCACCCATGCCTTCCCCATCAGGGCCAACTTCATTGTTGCCCAGGTGTGGTGCAGAGCCCGCTCTCCTAAGAGCTATATTCGGTGGTGGGACAGGGCTAGCTCTCTCGGTCTCATGCCCTTGGGGACAGCTCTCCCAAATACAGCAGGTGGTAAGGTAGGGGGAGGGCATCATACCCACATCCATGCCACCTCACCATAGAAGAGTAGGGCCAGCTCTCCTGTGCTCTTGTGCAGGGCCGCTCTACCAGGACTAGCTCTACTGTGCTGCCCTAGGCATAAAACAGCTTTGGCCACCAAGCCAGGCATCAAGCTAGGATGAACAAGGGATTGCCATCTGCTCTGCCCTGACTGATCTAAGAACAACACCACCTACGAACTGTTTTAACACTTACTTTAACGTGTTTGGGCCAACCTCTGAGGTGTCGATGAAGCTCTATCTTAGGTTAATTTTAAAGAAGGTGTATAAGTTAAAAACCATTCCACATGACTCTACAGGTCTGATTCACATTGGCAAGAAGTCATCCAAAGTTAGGTAAGCTTGTGTTGTTATAGTACCATCTCTAGTGAGAATAAAATTGAAAACAATAAGAGTTTTATAGGTGATTTCATAATTGTTTTATAATATACAATGAAAATTATTAATTCTAGAAACCAAAGTCAGTTCAGGAAAATAAATGCAAGACAATCCATTTAGTAAACCAGAAAGAAGGGAACCAGTCACATTTAAACAGCACAGAAGTCATCTGGAGGTTCTTTTCACATACATATTCTGACTTGAGATCTTGGTAAGGCCGTTTAGTCATGTCTACCAAGCTTCCAAGTGAACTGAGGATATTGGTCCCCAGACTACCCTACTAAGTGCCCTACTGTTGAAGACCACAGTATGACAGCAATGACAGCCCCTAAACCCCAGAGCCCAATAGCTGCCATCTCTGACCAATACTTTCATTCTTTGAGCTATTATTGAATGAACGAAAGCTATTTGTTCTGCATTTTCAAACAAGTATTATTAACTTCTTCACACAAACAACAAGCCACATTGAGGGTTTTCTTTAGAAATAGAAGGCCATATAATATAGTTGTACAGTGGAGTAGTGTATAAGTCAGCAATTATAATCAGCAAGGAAAATGTGGAAGACTTAGGAGATGCTCATATAGAGGAGATACACATTTTTGTTGGTGATTTTTATGATATGAAATACAGAAAAGCAACAATAAAAATAAACAAAACTAGTGTTCTGGTCAACTTGCTAAGGCAGCCACATACCATAAAAGAGGCGAAGACAAAGCCAGTACATATGTATCACACATGTTAGTGGAACCTGCTAGTTACATGTCATTTCAGACCAAAAAGTTCATCTATCCTCAAAACTCCTAAACTACTTCCTTCAGAGCTGTTGCAAATTCTGAGTCAGCCAGAATCCCCAACTGCTATAAGATTTTGCTGACTCAGATTTTTTAAAATGTATTTCTAAAGCCATTTTAATGAATGTTTAAACTGGAAACATCCCAATAGATTGGAAAAGAATAACAACAACAACAAAAAGATTCAAGAAACAACAAAAATAACACAAAAATAAAATAATAGAAGGATTGATGTAGAACAGATAGTAAATGCATAGTGTCATATGAACTCTAGCAAGGAAAATTCATTTCGACAGTTTACAATGTTAGATTGATTAGAAAAATTCTGGAACATAGCCAAGATCCTTGAAAAGCATGGGAAATAATTTCGAAGGAAAGGGTGAAATGGGATACATTTCCCTTCTGTACTGAAAAATATTATAATATGACAACGTACCAGAGTTTCTGGAGAGTTGCCATGTATCCCATGGAAGACAAAAGAGCACACAACACATGTAATTCTAACAAATAGACTCAGCTAATGCTCCATTGGCAATGTCATGCAATTTGAATTGCCTGAGAAATACAAAGAAGTTTCTCAGGTTTGCCCTTTTCTGTTGTGTATAAGTAAATGATGAATTGTTTTGGTAACATCTAAACTGTAAGCCCACCCTTTGCTCCTTTCTGCCTAGCCTGCCATAGAAAGTAAGAAGCAAAACAAAACAGGGTTACTTCTTTGTGACCCACGTGGACACTCATGGCCTAAGAAGGGTAAAACAAACCACTGGATAAAAATATATTTGCTTAGCCCTGCTTTAATGACTAAAGAGTTTCTTTTTCATAAGTTGTCTCAAGTTTTAAGAGATAGTCATGCAAAGAGGTTTTCCAAATACACCCCTGAAAGCCTTCCAAATTTCTGACTCTGTGAGGTTGAGGTGAGGCCCCTTGGCCTGCAAATAAATCTGTGCCTCTGGTATCCCTCATGTAGCTGGCTCCAGGAAACACTTGGAGAAACACTGTTTTACCTTCACCATCCTCCTTTCCCCTAGTCCCTGGGGAAGGTCAAGTCTTTGATATAAACAGACTGTAAGAGTGCAAGGAGTGAACACAGCAGCCTCTCTTTCCTTCACTTCTCCAGGATTAATCATAATCTTCTGTCCATGGCATGTGCTAATTAGTGCTGAAAACAAAAGATTTCTCTCTCTCTCTCTCTCTCTCTCTCTCTCTCTTTATATGCATCTTCATGTTTTACAAATGCTGGTTTGTGGTATTTTATTTCAATATTTCTTTCTTGCTGGTTGTTTGGCGTTTACTTATCTACTCCATGCTAAGCCAGTAGTTAAAGGAATCAGGACACTTTGAAAACCAGCTAGATAATGAGTGGTGGAACACTTTAAACGTGCTCTCTGGTGTTGAGTATCTTTTCACATGAAAGAATTGTTTTTCTGCTCATTGTTGTCCACCTATGCTGGGGCTATGATAGTCTTAGGGTCCCCAGAAGAGTAATAGTCACTGCCCAGGGCCAGGTTTTACCCTGCATACCCAGCTTTCCCTTCACAGTGGTCATGATGTGGGAACTCTGGGAGACTTGTCTTTTGTAAGGACTCCAACATGGCTCATGAATGGAAGAGTAAATTTTCCTTAAAAAAAAAAAGTGTGCTGACCAATGACCAGGACCAGCCTGGAAGAGACCCAGGTAGTAGGGATTGTTGGCACCCCTACGGTGCATAGACCTATGCAAGAGATATTATTGCAAGCTGAAAACAAGCAGTACTGCTAGAAATACTGAAGGTTGGCTAGCCATGGTCTTGTTAGAGACTGATGGGTACCCCAGCATCCGACTGTGGTCATTACAGAACCAGCCATTGAAGCTGCTTCCAGAAGAGACACTGTGAAGTCAGTCTGTGGCCAAGATCTGTCTTTGTCCATGAGTACAAAAATTAACTTTTACTGTACAGTGGTAGTTCTCGTTCTCCTCTGGGATTGTGTCCCTAGACTCTCAATAGCTATGTGAAACCATAGTAGTATAAATTTTATATGCTTTCTTTGTCCTATACTTACATATCCATGATAAAATTTAATTCATTTGGACACTGAACTGCTATAGGCTACCTCCGTGCAGGGGTTTCAGGCCATCTCCATGAGTGGTCCTTGGCTAGAGTATCAGTTTCAGGAAAGACCCCAGTGCCCAGACTTTTTGGAACTGTTATTCTCCTTGTGGAGCTCCTGTCCTCTCCAGGTCTTACTACCTCCTACTTCTTTCTTAAGATTCCCTGCACCCTGCCCAAAGTTTGTCTATGAGTCTCAGCATCTGCTTTGATACCCTGCAGGGTAGAGCCTTTTAGAGGCCCTCTGTGGTGAGCTCTTGTCCTGTTCCCTGTTTTCTCCCTCCTCTGATGTCCATCCTCTTTGCCTTAGTATGGGGACAAGGACTGTCTCTGACATGAACTCAGTGGCTAGCTCTTTGATCACCTCACCCTGAGGGGGGAGCAGCCTTACCAGGTCACAAAAGAGGACAATGCATCTACTCCTGATGAGACCTGATAGACCAGGATCAGAGGGAAGGGGAGGAGGACCTCCCTTATCATGGACTGGGAGAGGGACAGGGGTGGGGAAGAGGGAGGGTAGGATTGGGAGGGGAGGGGGGAAGAAGGTACAGGGAAGATTAAAGTGAATAAACTAATTAATAAAAATAATTATAAAAACTTAATTCGTAAGTCAAGAATATTAAGAAATTAGCAATACTTAAAAGAAAATAGAAAAATATAACCACATACTATGATAATGATAAAAGTTACATGATAATGACTTTCCTCCCCAATAAAAATGCCTTGTAGCCTACCTCATTATAATTCTCGTGATGTGAAATGATACATGAAACACTTAAATACTTCTCTTTGTTATACCCAAGTTGTCCTCTTCACTCCTCTCAAATGTTGAAGATATTGTTAAGTTTACTAAGGGTTGTTGGGACACAACACTACAAATAGAAACAGATGACCTGGTGAACACGATGCTTTTAAAGTGAGGAACGGTGAGAAAGCCAACACAGACATTTGGCAAAGATGTAATTGGTGTCTTGAAGCAGGTAGAGGTTTAGAAAAGGCACACAGGCTCAACATGTACCTAAAGTAGCATGTTATTTTACATTTTAAATTGCTTATTTCTGAGACTCTCCATTTAAAACTTTCAGAACATGGGTGAGTGTGCTGACTGAAACTGTAGAAGGTAAGCTGGGTGTGGGTGGCTTATAGGCTATATAACCTGTTGTCAAAGCTTGGAGAGCATATTCATTTCTAAGTTCTTATATTTACTTTATCTACCCACCCACTTCAGACTGTCCTAAAAAACACACGTTCCTCAGATTGGACATTTAACATGTTTTAAGGTTAGAATGCAATTTGTTTCCTAAATATTTCTTCATGTAGCAGTGCTGAAAGGTGGTAGAATCTTTGAGAAATAAGATGTGGTGTCATTAGGTCATTAAAGACGCTACCCTCAAAAGAAAGCAAGGCTGATCTCAAGTAGCAAGGGAAGCCCTGGGAGCGTGAGTTACTGTGGAAGAGTAAGGCTGGCTGTGCCCTGCTCCCTCTGGCTGCCTACCTCACTGTGCGATGGCTTTTGCACATGTTCTAGCCATTATGCCCTCTGATTTAAAGTCTTCAGCTGAGGCTCAGTTAATAAAACTCACCTCCAGTATTGGACTTTCAACCTCCTCAACTGTGAGATAAGTAAAATTATCTATTTGCCCCTTCTGAAGTGTATTTTTAATAATTGGTAATGGATTAATACAACATCCTATCTTATATTCTTATACATTTTCTTAATGTGCTTCATTGCCTTCATCGTGGTCATAATCCTTTTAAAAGGAGAGGGCATGTATCATGTTTTCATGACTTCATAGTCATGAGCACACTCTGTTGAACTTGGTAAATATGGTGGGAAACTAATAAAATGTTTCATTCTGTGCATGAAACTGATGTATGTTTTACACCTATGGTAGACACTGAGGGTGATCTCTTCGCCTCCACCACAATCCTTTACTTTGTTTAATAACAAAGGAATGACTTCAGAACACTCACACCATAGTAAGGATGGATTATGGCAAGAAGACTTAAGCCAATCAGAACAGTGCATTCACATACATAGGCTTTAGATTATTGTTGAACATGAGTCTTTAATCCGGTCAATCAAACTAGAAGGGAATTATTTTTCCTTTGCTGGCAAGGGGGATAAAACTGGGGCCAAAGCTTTGAGTAGTAGATGAATAGATAGGTTTTAGATTATTAATGTCACTGACTCACTAACTCAATCAACCATTTTGTAAAAGGTATCTTTCTTCTTCTCCATATTGATCCTCCACCTGCTTCACCCTGTTTAGTGCCCAGAGATGCTGACTTGGGTAGACTGTCAAGGATCTCTCTTGCCCTATGCTTCTGATTGGCTTTAAACAGCTGGGAACACTGGCTGGTGAAGTGGAGGTTTCTGTGCTTGTTATTGTTGTTGTTGTTTAAGAATCATATGTGTCATGTGATGTTTCGCTAGAAGCTGTCTTGTGAGAGGGCACGTGGTGTCTTGATGCAAGCTGTCTTGTGTGAGGGGCCAGCTGAAAACATCCATGGTGTTCTCTGAGAAGAGGAGATATACAGAAGCCCACAGACAGTGAGACAATGCTGTTTGGATCGACATTGCTGTGCTAATCTTTGTGCTTTGACACCTTACTTCTCGGAGAGAAACGTTTCAGAGAACTTCTCGGGAAAAGTCCAAATGAGTCTTTTTGACTTTCACTGATTTGTCCAGATCTGCTGAATTGTGCTATTTTGTGTTGCTGTTTTGTATTGTTATTTCGACTGGACTGCTGGCATCCAGACAATAGAGAGTGGATTCATCCCAAGGAACTACTTCCAAAAATGTCTACAATCCGTTTCCTAATGACCTTCTTTTCTTCCATACCTCATGTCAGTCGGTGGAAGGGAAGTGGAGGGATTGAAGAACCCTAAATGAAGTAGGTTAGATGAAAAATCTAAGCCTACAGGCTGGAGATGCGAACAAGGGAGACAAGCATGGGTGGCACATTGGTTCTGACAAAAGTCCTGTTTTGGAACATTCTCATCAAATCATAAATCTTTCTTGTGTTGCAAGTGTTGTATCAATGTCCATGTTATCTTTCATGAACTTTACATAAGTACAGATAGTACTGTCATTGCTAGCTTGATGGAAAGACTCATGGGAGTAGAACATCTTGTGTAAGGACTCAGTCTTAATGGAAGCCTGCTTGGAAAGTGATGTTTACTAAGTAAATTTTCATAAACTTCACTTTAAATTATTTTTGAAATATCTTTCAAGTGTTTTTCTAGGTAAATACTACAAGCTGAAAAGAGGCTCAAATCATCTTAAATATAAACTAATTTGTGCCTTCATACCATATATAGTTTTTTCCATCATTTAATTACCCTTAATCAGAGAAGATCATAAAATGAGCTAGAACATATTGATATAGGAGTAAAAGCATATCTCTGAAATGTACTGTAAAATAGTTTAAAAACATCTTATTTGGAAATTATTTCAAATTCACAAAAAAGATATATATGGCAAGACACGTATAAATAGCCTCTGGCTACTTACTTCCTGCACTAGTTTGTTGCATCTCAATAACAGGAAAAAGTCTGCATTCAAAATATTTGAGAATATGTTGTCACCATTGAATCCTTCACTTCTAAATATTTTATTGAGGACTGAGACTTCATCTTATATAACCACAGTTCATTGTCAATATTAAAAAAAAATAACAGTAACTACTCATCTATTCTATAATTAGTATTTCATTTTCTATGATTTAGTAAAGGTCTTTGTAGCCCTACCCCTCTAAAGAATCCAGTTGAGTATGGCATATTATATTTGGTTTCTACATCTCATTTATTCCTTTTCTAATTTAGAGAGGGTCCTCAACTACTCATTGCTTTTTATCATATTATTACTTTTGAAACAGAATGTTCCTACTTTGTCTGTATGTATTTAACTTTTCTCTTTTATTATTATCATTTATTATAATTTATTCAATTTGTATCCCACCTGTGGTCCCTCCCTTGTCTCCTCCCAATTCCACACTCTTTTCCCCCTATACAAGTTCCCTAGTCCACTGACAGAATATATGGAATCTTATAAAAGAAGGGGGAAGAGTCTTTCAGAGTCCCTCTGTGGTAGGTTCCTGTCCTGTTCCCTGTTTTCCCCCTCTTCCAATGTCTATCCTGTATGTGACTCATAGCCAAACTTTGGACAGAGTGCAGGGAATCTTATGAAAGAAAGGGGAGATAGAAAGACCTGGAGGGGATGGAGCTCCACAAGGAAAGCAACAGAATCAAAAACTCTGGGCACAGGGGTCTTTTCTGAGACTGATAATCCAGCTAAGGACCATGCATGGAAATAACACAGAACTCCTGCACAGATGTAGCCCATAGCAGCTCAGTGTCCAAGTGGGTTCTCTAGTAAAGGGAACAGGGGCTGCCTCTGACATGAACTCAGTGGCTGGCTCTTTGATCACTTTCACCTGAGGGGGAAGCAGCCTTGCCAGGCCAAAATGCAAGACAATGCAGCCAGTCCTGAGACCTGATAGGCTAAGGTCAGATGGAAGGGGAGGAGGACCTCCACCATTAGTGGACAAGGGGAGGGCCATGGGAGGAGAAGAGGGAGGGGAGGGGGTTAGTCAACTATCAACTGGGAACCAGACAGATATGATGCTGGGCCAGTAGCTGAGAGATTACTTCCTGACCTACAAAGAGAGAGAGGGAACTAATAAACTTACTTAATAATCAAACAGATATGGTTGTGGGCTCAGTCTCATGGAATTCACTGCCCTTACCATGTTCTCCATCATCCTGAAGAAGCTAACTTGATAGAATAGTGGAGTGGCCTTTACAAAATACAGTTTCAGTACCAACTAGGTGGCAGTAGTCAGGAAGGTGGAGACAGTTTTCCAGAAGGCTGAATGTGCCATGGATCAAGTTCCAGTACTGCATCTCCTATAGACAGAATTCACAGGTCCAAAAATCAAGTTCTGAAGATAGGCACAGTACCACTCACTATCATCCCTAGCAGCTCCCTGGTAAGTTTTTGTCTCACACTCCTGAGACCCTATGTTTTGCCTGCCTGGCAGTCTTGGTTCCAGAGGAAGAGTGCCCTTCCAGGAGGTTTAATGGTTTCATTGAAATGGAAGGCAACAGTTTTCCCGACCATTTCTGGACTCCTGATTTCATTGAGTCAAGGTTAAGAAAGGGGTAACAATGTTGTCAAGGGAGATTGATCAGAAGCATTAGGAGAAATTAGACGACTACTCCCCAACTGAGGGAAAGAAGGGTATGTCTGGAGTACAGGGCATCTCTTGGTGTTTCAATTTCTAATAATTAAAACCAATGGGAAGCTACAACAACCCAATCTAGGCAGGATTTAAATGGCCTAGACTTCAGGAATGAAGGCATAGGTCATCCTTCAAATTAACAAACAAACAAACAAACGAACAAACAAACAAACAAAAACTTTTGAGTTGCTTGCTGAGAGTGAGGAAATATAGCATGAGTAATCAAAGGGGGTTGAAACAAATACCAGCAACAGCTACAAAACCAGTGACAAAGATGAGGATTGTAATTATCTTGAATGTTCTACTAAGAATATGTTTGTACATTAGGCAGAACTTGGTGAGTCCTGTGGAAGGGGAGGAAGGACTGTGAGAGCCAGAGGGTCAAGGACATCACAACCCACAGAACCCAGAAACTCTACAGAATCAATAAACGTGGATTCAGGGACTCAATGAGACTGAACCGACAATCCAGGCACCAAATGACTCTAACCTAGGACCTCTGCACATATATTATAGTTGTGTAGCTTCGTGTTTTTGTGGGACTCCTAACAGAGAGAATGGGGGCTATTCTATTACTGCATCCGGATATGCCATGTTTGGTTGATATCCATGGTGGGGGTGCCCTTTTCTGAAGAGAAATGGAGGAGGAGTGGACGGGGAGGGGAGAGATTGAAGGGAGAGGAAACTACAGTTGGGATGCAATATATGAGGGAATAAATTACTTAAAAAAGAACTTGTTTGTATATATAGTACATATATATGATATAATATGTATGTATATATGTATATATATGTGTATATCATATCAGATATTTATGTTTTCTTTCCTCTCCTTTACCAAGTTGTATAATACAAAGGAGGTAATGTCAGAAGTTCAACATTGTTAAATCTAAGTTATCCTATTTGAGTTATGGGGTAAAAAATTAAGAATTCCTCAAGGAACTTTGTTATCTGTTGTTGGGGGAAAATAAAGTGTTTGCAGTTGTACATAGGATAGTTTTATCCTGTTATGTGGATTTATAACATTCTTATTACTTTCTTATGGAAATAAGGCAACATAAGGAGATGTGGTTGGCTGTCTAGTTGACAAAAGTGATCTTCTCATGGTTAACGTTTGCTGCCAAGTTAATTGTGTTTAAAATCAACTTAGAGACACAGCTCTGGACAAGTCTATAAGGACAGGTCTATAAGGGCAGGTCGTTAACTGCAAAGAGATACCCTCCCTCCAGTGAGCAGTACCTTCTAGAAGCTGAAGCCCATACAGAAAGGGGTCAGAGGAACAAGTAGTGTTGTTCTTTCTTTCTTTCTTTCTTTCTTTCTTTCTTTCTTTCTTTCTTTC
>NW_026596069.1:31595982-31611893 GCF_907164565.1 Psammomys obesus
TCTTTCTTTCTTTCTTTCTTTCTTTCTTTCTTTCTTTCTTTCTTTCTCTTTTCTTCCTTTCTTCCTTTCTTCCTTTGTTTGCTTTTCATTAACTAATTTATTTATTTACTTTACATCCCAATTGGAGCTTCCCCTTCCTTCTCACCTCCGCTCCCCCACATTCCTTCCTCTCTCTTCTCTTTGCTTCTTGGTGAATGTTTGTCTCTGCTGCTGCTACTATTCTTTCCTGACAGAGACAGTCCAGATTCTTAGGTGAACTGAAAATGAGTCCTGAGGAATCTGGACTGTTAACACTAGATTGGGACCATTGAAGCATCTAGCTTCAGGGACTTAGCAACTACTGGGTTCTCAGCCTCTCTAATGGACTGATTGACTATCCATGACATGACAGCTGTAAGCCATTCATGTATGCATGTATCTGCCTGCCTACCTGCCTGTCTCTCTCTATGTCTCTTTCTGTCTCTGTCTCTCTGTCTCCCTGTCTTTGTCTTTCAATTACTCTCTATCTAGGTGTGTGTATGTGTATACACATTTTATTAGGTCTGTTCCTCTAGAAAACCATGCCTAGTACACTGTCCATGATCATGTTAATTGCAATCATGTGATGAATACGTTTTCTGATTTTCCAATATGTAGAGAGAAGATTGCCTTTTTTTAGTCCAGGATTTGTCAGATTGCAAAGTGCTGCTACCTGCTTTGTGCTGTCAGCTGATTCACCTGCCTTTATTGGGAACTTTAGCAGGGCCGTTTCCTGTGCAGGTTCTGGTGCAAAGAAGTCTACAAACAAAGGATTTCTGTGCCTTCTGTATTGTTTTCAGATAGCAAACCTTGACATCTCCCTAGTTAACTAAGTAACTCTTAAGGGAGAAAGCTCCAATTACCTTGCTAGACCTCTTCCCTGTCAGTCACATTGCTTTTGCTTCTGGAAAGAAAGTGCCTCTTCAAATATGGGCCAGGTGTTTGTTTTTTGTTTGTGTTTTGGTGTGTGTGTGTGTGTGTGTGTGTGTGTGTGTGTGTGTGTGTGTGTATGAAGTAGTTGGCAAACGGCTTTGCTCTCAGCAGAAGCTTTGGGTAGAAGAAAACTAAAGTGGATGGCAACCACAGGATGTTGCTACACAATGCCTGTTTCCGCTGGAGGTGGGGGATCCCACAGACTTTATCAACTTGGTTTAGTACAGTGAAGCGCCAGTCATCGTAGCACGAGTATCTTTTGTTCCATCTTTCTCTGCTGGCTTTCCTCAAGCTTCAAATGGTTAGAAAAGCAGGAAACTTTGGTCAGGCTTTGCAGAGGTGGTTCCTGGCTCCTGAGAATTCCGTATGTATTAGATGAAAAGAAACGACTAATTCCCTGGGACAGGTCAACTGTTGCATCAAAAGGTTCCTTCCTCACAGGCCTGTGGAGGGCGTAAAGCCACCTACTCACCTGTTATTACACACTGTTGATTACCTTGAAGTTGTTTACTTTTGTTATTTCCGGTCTAAACAAAGCCTCCTGGAAACAATAGTGAGCATTGCTGATGTGCACAGCAACAGTGAAATGGTAGGTGGGGACCCACAAATTTGTGCTCTGTGTATTTCATTGAACGATACACAGCATACAGTGGAAGCTGGAAAATAATCTGGCTGAAATAAGCCCAGATAGTCACAGAAAAAAGTAATCAAATCATTAGCTTAGACTAATAATTATAAAAGCTCTACAGGCATCATTTCGGCTCTCATGAGTATCTGATGCTTCCTTACACTAGAGAAAACACAGAAATGAAAAGGGAGAGGAAGCTAAGATGGAGCATATTGTCAGACCTTTGTTTTCTTTTGTGTGTGAGCAATTGTTTTTAAGTCTTGATGCAACATTCAATGGATCATTTGTCACCACAAATTACCCCTTAGATAGTTTACTTCAAGTGTCAACTTTCCTGGGTACCTTCTGGGTTTTACAAGTTGTTCCATCAAACAATGCTTATTATTCTTTGAGAAAATTATCCAGAGTAGCTTGTTACATGACAGACATGTGGTTTGAGTTCTGTTGTAAATGTAGAACAAAAGGCCTGAGCATGTTTCTTTTCATTGGATAAGAATGAAACTGCAACTTTGAGGAGACATCAGATAGTTCATTATTCAAATGAGAATGTTTTCTTGCCTTTCATTTTCTGTTTTATTTCTGTATATCCATGACATTTCAGCAAGCAAGCTGCCTTCTCTAGAAGCACCATCTGCTTTGCTTTTCAACTGTGAAACATATGAGAAAGCAAGTCCCATCCCCCTTATAGAAATATATATGGTGTGAGGGAAATGGTGCTGTCAATTACAGATATTTGCATGTGAATATATACATGTGCTAGTATCTATTTGTGTGTGTGTAGAAGTGTGTGCTTTCTCTTATTTTTAAAAATATTCCAGCAGAAACTAACAATCAAGGAATATGATTTCAACATAACAACTAAACAAAACTCTCCAACTAAATGTTCTTTATATCTTAAATCTTTTTTTCAGTGCAATAGTCCTTGAGCATGGGAATTTTGGTCAATTTGTCCATTGGCATATTCCCAGCATTTATAATAGTATCTGATGCATAGGTTTGAGTTTAATAGTTCCTGGGTGGGCTATCAAGACTCCTGAGTAAATTTTGTGTAGTAAGTGTGTAGTACTCATAAATTACTCTTATTTCTGGACATCCCTACTATTATTTAACCACAGAAAAAGTGGTCAACGATGTCCTCTATTAACAAAGGTGTGCTAGGATTAGGTTCTGCTTACTTGGTGACTAAGCATAGACTATTGACACCATCCTCCAGAGTTGTCAGGCCAACTCTCAAGGTTTATTTATTGAAATAATCACCAGAGTCTATAGTCTGGACCATATCACTAGACCCTATCAGTAGTATCCCCAGAGCTATTCCCCATTTACTACCAAATGTAATCTAGGATTATAAAAAAAAAAAGGCTTGAAACTATCTAAGCTAAACCTAGCTTCTTAGCCTTCACTCAACAATCACTCCTTGGCAGCCCACCATGAGGTTTTGAGTGAAATGTTTTTATCTCTGCTAGCTAATTTTTTTCTAATGTTCATGGGCATATGCATTATTGTTGGTACATATTAAATTTGACATACTAATAATACAACTGAGCAGAGTTTTGTAGTAAAGAGATTGACAGAAGCTTGACCCTCAAAGACATATCTACACAGCAACTAAGAACTCTAAATGAATAGCCACGTAAGATGAATATATAGAGCAAAGTGGTGACGTTATGGGCTAGGCGGATGAATTAATATTGGAAAAATACATTATTGAAACCATGAAACAATGATCAGAACAGAAAGAAAAGGGAACTAGTGTGCTAAATAAACTGATATTTGATTGATGTTGTCTACTTGGGGAAGCTTTGTTTAAGCCTACTTAAGTAACTTCAGTTTTTAAGATGAGGACTGAGACAAAGAGAGGTTGAGTACTTGTCAGCTAAGGGTTAGGATTAATTTGTTATGATTCAAGAATCTGTGCCTTTGTTTCTTCTTCCATGCTTCATTGAAGTGAAAGGAAGAATGGTTTTAATATGGAAACAGTGCACATTTGCACAATGCCACATGACCCCGCAGTCAATTTAGATCTGAATGCAAAGTGGTCATGGGGTATTAGAACTAGGGAGGATATTGGTAGCACAGATAACTTCAGTAGAACCAGAAATTTGAAACAAAGTAACTTGTAAGTTCTTTGAAGTCCATACAAAAGTATGGACCATATTCAGTTTATTTCTTTATTTACCAGAGTCTGGGTTCAAGAAACTCATGTAGGTTTCAAAGAACAATGCTGCAGCAAATGTTGCAGGAATAAAACTGTGTATGAGATTCAATTCTCTATTTCACCTTATTTGTATAGAAATAACTATGAGGAAGATTCAAAGCTGTATAATTAGAGTTTGAGAAGTTGATGTTTTTCTTTTATGTTTTTGTTTATGTTTCTGTTTCTGTTTATGTTTTTGTTTATGTTTTTATGTTTTAAGTTTTTCTTTTATGTGAGGTGATGAGGAAGAAAGATATCCAGCTTTTATAAGTGCAGAAAATGAAGCACAAAGAAGTTAAGGTCTTGGTATCAGGGGTAGTGCTTTTATCCAGAAGATCTGAACAGCCTTTTACTACTTCTGAAACTACAAACTCAAGTCCACTTTTAATTCCAGACTTTAGGCCCTCTTATAATTTACGGCAGGAAAAAGAAAAGTCTGCTGACTTAAGATGTCTTCTTCCCCTCTTTCTTGGATTATCTGACCTTTGCATTGTGCAAGTTTCTGCCCCAGCACCATACCTGTATGGAACGTCATTACGGTTTTGGAAGCCACCAAAACTGATTGTATACATTTGTAACTGTATTTAATATTCATGACAATTTGAATGGGAAGAGGTCTCCTTATTTTATATTTCCTCACTAATATTTCATACTCACTAATAGCATACTGTTATTTTCATTGAAGTGCAAATACTCTCATAAAATCAACAACTAATCAAAGCAGCTTTGTTTTACATTATAAACATGCAAGCTAAGTGTAGGGCAATAGTTATTTTTCGCTTAGAAATTCAACCAGCCATGGTGGTGGCACAGGTTTTTAATCCCAGCACCTGGCCACTTATGAAAACAAGCCTCAAGTTCAGTTTTCCTTTGATTAAGAAAACTTATGAGGGGAGGGCCAAGATGGCAGCGCCAGGAGAACACCTTGTCTGAGAAGCTGGACAACATACTCCGTGCAGCGACCAGGAGACTGAACTCTGGGCCCTAAAACAACAGCTATCGTGTTTCCCAGGTGAGGGGAGGCTCCCACGGCGTGGGAATCTGTCCGGCCCACTCTCGGCTGCCCAGCCAGAACCCGGGAGAGAACCCGGGTAATAAGGGCTTTGGGTCTCCAGGCTGGTGCCGCAAGCCTGCTTGTCCCGATCAGTTTCCCAAGCTGATTGGTGGGTACAAGGGTGCCTAAGGCTGAGAGTCCCAGTCACAAAAAAACCCCACGGGGAAGGAAAGTTGCCAGACTGGTCACAGGTCACCCAGTCTTTCCCTGGAAGGTCTTGCTGACCGCGGGTACCCGCCGCCATCACAACTGAGCTCCCGCCGTGCACGGTTTGCAGCTGCGCGCCCAGCTCAAAATTCTACTCCCTCTTGGGAGGAGGCAAAAGGCAGCCAGAAGAATCTGCCACAGAACACATTGTCTGTACCCCAACCCGAGATCAGGGCTGAGAAAACCCAATCCTTTTGGGCACTCCCCCAAACGCCGCCATAACCCTGCTGCGGCGGAGCAGAAGGATAAAGAGGCGCACAGCTGCTTCACAGTGCCGGAACTCCAGTGCTGCCGGCCGCTCCTAGCAAACAAACTACAGCTTGGGATCTGGGACTGTGGTCATTCTACACGTCCTGAGATTCTCCTGGGTCCAGTGCAATAAGGTCTAGCAGCAAGTTCTATCACCGGCGGCCTCCCCCCCTGACCCCTGGCGGAGAAACGCGGGCTCAGGATACGACTGAGAAGCCTCAACCCCTGCTGGCACTCCCCTGAGAGCACCTCCATAAGCTTGCCCTAGCAGAGGGGAAGGTCAGAGGGGAAGGACAGAGAGGCAGCCTGCCAAGGACACAGCACCCTCTCTCCAGCTCACCCAGTGGCCCCTAGCAGAGAAACCCAAGCTCTGGATCTGAGGACACTCAACCCTACCTGGCACTTTCTCGGGATCAGCAAACATAGATTCTACCACCAGGCTGCTTCTGGCAGAGAGATCTGGGCCCGGGATCTGGGATTGAGTACACTCATCCTAACTCTTTCCCATGCCACCCAGGGACCAGTCAACATAACCCCTCCTGGCAGAGGGAAAGGACAAAGAGGCAGCACACAGGAAAGGTGGACACCGAGTCCTGCGGCCACAGTGACACAGAGCTGACTGCTAGCCTACCCGTGCACTTCCGCAGCAGGAACAAAACAGAGAGTAGTGAGCAAGGGGAACCCCTGTGCATTCCAACTGGTCCTGCAAGAGAGTGAGTGAGCCTTCTAGGGAGAGATTGCCCCAGACCCAGGGCCTCTCCACAGAAGCAACCAGACGAGATCCCTGCCACCCACACCCCTAGTGTGGGAATCATAGGGATTGTTGGGATAGCGACCCCAACATTGAAGCCTCTGCCTTGTGGGTCCACCAGGGTAATCCAGGCAAACAATCCCTGGATCTCAGTCAGAACTGCGTAATAGTGGCTTGCAGGCCACTGCAATAGTCAGAGAATCCGCGCATGCACACTGTGCCCGCTAAAAGTGCACGCGAATAGCGCCAGCATCACATTCTTTACTTAGGCAAAACTGAAAACACAGTGCACACTCCCAAAGCAGTGAACCTCTCTCATCTTCCTGAAAAAAACAGTCCAGAAAACAGAAAGAGAGGATCATAGCCCAAACTACAATCTTGAGGAACAACCAGTGAAGATTATAAATAACCAGATGGCTAGAGGCAGACATAAGAACACTCCCAACAAAAATCAGGACATAATGACCTCACCAGCAACCCCACAAAACAATGGACACTTCAATTCACTAGATATACAAGAAAACAACCTCAAAACTATGTTTCTCCAGCTATTAGAGGCCCATAAAGATGAAATGAACAAAGCCTTCAGAGAAATAGCCAAAGAAATCGAGACTAACCAAGAGGAAACAATTCGTGCTCTCAGAGAGATAACCACGAAAATTGGGACAAACAGAGAAGAAATGCACAAAGCTCTCAAAGAAATGTCCACACAAATGAAGGCAAATAAAGAAGAAATAAACAAAGCTCTCATAGACGTACAGGCAGTGCCCAAAGAAGTAGAGGCACAATTAGTGATACATAGAGAGGAAATGGACAAAAAAATAGAAGCTATCACTGAAAAGCAGGACTCCACATTCAAACAGATGAAGGAAATGGTGCAAGACATGAAAACAGAATTAGAATCAATAAAGAAAACACAAATAGAGAAAAACCAGGAGCTAGAGAACATAGAGAAAAGATCAGGCAGTACAAAGGTAAGCATCACCAACTGAATACAAGAAATGGAAGAAAGAATCTCAGGAGCCGAAGATACACTTGCAGAAATTGACACGTCTCTCAAAGAAAAAATAAAATCAGAAAAGTTCCAAACACAAAACATCCAAGAAATCAAGGATACCATGAAAAGGCAAAACCTAAGAATAATAGGAGTAGAAGAAAAAGAAGACATCAGGCTCAAAGGTCCAGAAAAATATTTTCAAGAAAATTATAGAAGAAAACTTTCCCAACTTAAAGAAGGAGATGGCCATAAACATACAAGAGGCCTAGAGAACACCAAGTAGACTAGACCAGAAGAGAAATTCTTCACGTCACATCATAGTCAAAACACTGAACCTACAAAACAAAGAAAAACTTCTAAAAGCAGCAAGAGAAAAAGGCCAAGTAACATATGAAGGTAGACCTATCAGAATCACACCAGATTTCTCAACAGAAACTATGAAAGCCAGAAGGGCCTGGACAGAAATCATACAGTCCTTAAGGGATCACAGATTCCAACCCAGACTACTATACCCAGCAAAACTTTCAATCAACATAGACGGAGAATTAAAGATATTCCAAGACAAAACCAAATTTAAACAATATCTACATAGTAACCCAGCTCTACAGAAGTTACTAGAAGGGAAACTCCAAACCAAAGAAAACAACTACATCGAAGGAAACAGAGGAAATAGATAACTACACAACAAAAAAACCAAAAGAAGACAAGCAATGAAACTCAGTGACACCACCAACACCACATCTAAAGTAAGTAACAATTGTTGGTCACTAGTTTCTATCAACATCAACGGACTCAACTCCCCAATTAAAAGACACAGACTAACAGAGTGGTTGCGGAAACAGGATCCATCATTCTGTTGCATCCAAGAAACACACCTATGCAACAAAGATAAACACTACCTCAGAGTAAAGGGCTGGAAAAATGTCTTTCAAGCAAATGGTTCCAGAAAACAAGCGGGAGTAGCCATCCTAATATCTAATAAAAGAGACTTTCAACCCAAGTTAATCAAAAAAGATAAGGACGGCCACTATATTCTCATCAGAGAAAAAATCCACCAAGAGGACATCACAATTTTGAATATCTATGCCCCAAATACAAGAGCACCTACATTTATAAATGAAACAATATTAAAGCTTAAATCACACATTGATCCTAAAACCCTAATAGTGGGAGACTTCAACACTCCACTCTCACCAAGGGACAGATCAACTAGACAGAAAACAAATAGGGAAATAAAAGCACTTACAGAGACCCTAAATCAAATGGACCCAATAGATGTCTACAGATCTTTTCATCCAAACTCAAAAGAGTATACCTTTTTTTCAAGACCGCATGGAACCTTCTCCAAAATAGACCATATAGGTGGTCATAAAGCAAGCCTCAACAGATACAAAAAGATTGAAATAATCCCTTGTATTCTATCTGACCACCATGGACTTAAGCTGGACCTCAACAACAACAGAAATAAAAAACAGCCTACACGCACATGGAAACTGAACAACTTGTTACTCAATGACAGCTGGGTTAAGGAAGAAATAAAGAAAGAAATTAAAGACTTTCTAGAATTCAATGGAAATGAAGGTACAACATACCCAAATTTATGGGACACATTGAAAGAGGTGCTCAGGGGAAAATGTATAGCACTAACTGCCTGCAAGAAGAAATTCGTAACATCACATACAAACAACTTAATGGCCCAACTGAAAACCCTAGAAAAAAAAGAAGCAGATAAACCCAAGAGAAGCAGAAGGCTGGAAATAATCAAACTCAGGGCTGAAATCAATCAATTAGAGACAAATAAAACTATTCAAAGAATCAATGAAACAAAAAGCTGGTTCTTTGAGAAAATCAACAAGATAGACAAACCCTTAGCCAAACTAACTAAAAAGCAGAGAGAATCTATCCAAATCAACAAAATCAGAGATGAAAAGGGTGACATAACTACAGACACTGAGGAAATCCAAACAATCATTAGGTCATACTACAAAAGCCTATATGCCACAAAAATTGAGAACCTAAATGAAATGGACAATTTTCTTGATAGATTCCATCTACCAACATTAAGTCAAGATCAGGTAGAAAAACTGAACAGCCCTATATCCATCAAGGAAATTGAAGCAGTCATTCACAGTCTCCCCTCCAAAAAAAGCCCTGGGTCAGATGGTTTCAGTGCGGAATTCTACCAGACCTTCAAAGAAGTGCTCACACCAATTCTCCTCAAACTATTCCACAAAATAGAAACAGAAGGTACATTACCAAACTCATTCTATGAAGCAACAGTCACCCTGATACCTAAACCACACAAAGACCCAACAAAAAAGAGAACCTCAGACCTATCTCTCTTATGAACATTGACATAAAAATACTCAATAAAATACTTGCAAACCGAATCCAAGAACACATCAAAGATATCTTCCACCACGACCAAGTAGGCTTCATCCCAGGCATGAAAGGGTGGTTCAACATACGGAAATCCATCAATGTAATCCACCACATAAACAAACTGAAGGAGAAAAACCACATGATCATCTCCTTAGATGCTGAAAAAGCATTTGACAAAGTCCAACACCCATTTATGCTTAAAGTCTTGGAGAGATCAGGGATACAAGGCACATACCTAAAGATAGTAAAGGCAATATACAGCAAGCCTATAGCCAACATCAAACTCAATGGAGAGAAACTTAAATCAATCCCACTGAAATCAGGGACAAGACAAGGCTGCCCACTCTCTCCCTACCTCTACAACATATACTTGAAGTCCTAGCCAGAGCAATAAGACAACTAAAGGAGATCAAGGGGGTACAAATCGGAAATGAAGAGGTCAAAGTGTCACTATTCGCAGATGATATGATAGTATATATGAGGGACCCCAAAAATTCTACCAGAGAACTCCTCCAGCTGATAAACACCTTCAGCAAAGTGGCTGTTTACAAAGTCAACTCAAAAAAATCAGAAGCCTTCTTGTATACCAAAGACAAAAGGGCCGAGAAAGAAATTAGGGAAACAACACCCTTCACAATAGCCACTAATAACATAAAGTACCTTGGGGTGACACTAACCAAGCAAGTGAAACACCTGTTTGAGAAAAACTTCAAGTCTCTGAAGAAAGAAATTGAAGAAGATCTCAGAAGATGGAAAGTTCTCCTGTGCTCATGGATTGGTAAGATTAACATTGTGAAAATGGCTATTCTGCCAAAAGCAATCTACAGATTCAATGCAATTCACATCAAAATAGCAACTCAATTCTTTATAGACCTTGAAAAAAAGATTCTCAGCTTCATATCGAGAAACAAAAAAAATCCCAGAATCTCCAAAACAATCCTGTACAACAACAGATCATCTGGAGGTAGCTCCATCCCCGTTCTCAAGTTGTACTACAGAGCAATAGTAATAAAAACTGCATGGTATTGGCATAAAAACAGAAAAGAGGTTCAATGGAACCGCATAGAAGACCCAGAAATAAACCCACACACCTATGAATACTCGATTTTTGACAAAGAAGCCAAAACTATTCAATGGAAAAAAGACAGCATCTTCAACAAATGGTGCTGGTCCAACTGGATGTCCACATGCTGAAAAATGAAAATAGATCTATATTTATCACCCTGTCCAAGTGGATCAAAGACCTCAACATAAAACCAGATACACTAAATCTGTTAGAAGAAAAAGTTGGGAACAGCCTAGAACTCATTGGCACAGGAGACAACTTCCTGAACAGAACACCAACAGCACAGGCTCTAAGAGCAACAGTCAATAAATGGGACCTCATGAAACTGAAAAGCTTCTGTAAAGCAAAGGACACTGTCATCAAAACAAAACGCCTGCCTACAGATTGGGAAAGAATCTTCAGTAACCCTTTATCTGACAGAGGACTAATATCGAGTATATACAAAGAACTAAAGAAGCTGAAAAGCAGCAAACCAAGTAATTCAATTAAAAAAATGGGGAACAGCGCTAAACAGAGAATTCTCTACAGAGGAATATTGAATGGCAGAGAAACACTTAAAGAAATTCTCATCTTCATTAGCCATCAGGGAAATGCAAATCAAAACGACCCTGATATATCACCTTACACCCATCAGAATGGCCAAGATGAAAAACTCAAGGGACAACACATGCTGGAGAGGTTGTGGAGAAAGGGGAACCCTCCTCCATTGCTGGTGGGAATGTAAACTGGTACAACCACTCTGGAAATCTATCTGGCGCTTTCTAAGACAATTAGGAATAGTGCTTCCTCAAGACCCAGCTATACCCCTGCTAGGTATATACCCAAAGTTTGCTCAAGTACACAAAAGGTATATTTGCTCAACCATGTTTATAGCAGCTTTATTTGTAATAGCCAGAACCTGGAAACAACCCAGATGTCCATCACAATCTGGAGGAATTCGTACAGAAATTGTGGTATTTTTACACAATGGAATACTACTCAGCAATCAAAAAAGAGGAAATCATGAAAATTGCAGGCAAATGGTGGGATCTAGAAAAGATCATCCTGAGTGAAATATCCCAGAAGGAGAAAGACAAACATGGTATATACTCACTTATATAGACCTATAAGATGTGATAAACATAATGAAATTTGTACACCTAAAAAAGATAATTAAGAGAGCGGACATGGGGTAAGATGATCAATTCTCGTTTAGAAAGACAGATGGGATGTGCATTGAACATATGACAGGAGTCTACTGAGCGCATTTGAAAGACTCTAACTAGCAGTGTTTTCAAAGCAAAGACTCATGACCAAACCTTTGGCAGAGTACAGGGAATCATATGAAAGAAGGGGAGTTAGTCTGATGGGGAAAGGATAGGAGCTCCACAAGGACCAAATATATCTGGGCAGAGGGTCTTTTCTGAGACTGACATTCAACCAAGAACCATGTATGGATATAACCTAGAACCTCTGCTCAGATGTTGCCTGTGGTAGCTCAGTAACCAATTGGTTTCCCATAGTGAGGGGAACAAGGACTATTTCTAACAGGAACTCAATGGCTGGCTCTTTGGCCTCCCCACCCCCCAAGTGAGGAGCAGTCCTGTTAGGCCACAGAGGAGAGCTTTGCAGCCAGTCCTGAAGATACCTGATAAAACAGGATCAGATGAATGGGGAGGAGGTCCCCCCCCTATCAGTGGATTTGGAAAGGGGCACGGTGGAAATGAGGGAGGGAGGGAGGGACTGGGAGGGAATGAGTAATCGGGACATGGCTGGGATACAGAGTTAATAAAATGTAACTGATAAGAAAAAAATAAAATTAAAAAAACTTATGAATATACCATATGATGTCAAGGCTTTACAATATATGAGGCAGAGAAACAAAAACAAAATAAGTTATAGGTATAAGGCACCACAAAAACCAACCTGATTTCCTATATAAAATGTGTGCTTATTGGTTACTTTCTGGAACCTGACGCTAGGGCCCTGTTGCTGAAGGTGCAATTTACTCATGTCATTGAGTGTGCAGAAATCAGGCCAGTCTCCAATGAGCATTACTAGCATTTATAGTGCTGGGGGTGCTTTGCATGCTCTCAGAAGATAAAAGTAATCATCCACATCACCCAGCTATAAACCCTGAAACCTGAAAAAGGGACCGGCCCTGCAAGATGTATTGGTGCAGTAGTGGCACAAATGTTAGTGGAAGTAACCAACCATTTTTATTGGCTTTAACACCCATTCCTTAAGATGGAACCTATACCCAACCCTGCTAAAGAGACCAAGAACTGTAGGTTACCTAGGTCATGGGCTCTAGTAGAAAAACTATTATTCCTCAGACAAAGAACAATAGCACTAAGATGACTTCAAATTATATATTGCTATATTGATGGACCAGAAAGTTGTTCATCAGAAAAGATTTTCTTTCAGTAGATGGAAAGTAATATAGAGACTCACAACTGAACAATAAGCATAGAGTGAGAGACTGTGGAGCACCAGTCTGAAATGGGATGCTTCTATCCACTCTCCATACTCAAGGCTCAGGACTTTATGTGGAAGAGAACATAGGAAGATGAGAATAGTCAAAAGTGGGGTGACTCCAAGCACCTTCACAATACAATAGATGAATATGCACTCGTGGAGATTGTAACTGTACACAGAGCCTGCAGAAGTTCTAACTGAACAGTTTTTGCAGCACTAAGGAGAAGGTAGCACAAAGTCCCAATCATAACAAAAATGTTATTTGAATTGATACCCACCAGGAAATGGAAAAAAAAAAAAAAGCTTTTCAGAAGAAAAACTGCTCCTGGGTTTATCAACCATACCACAAGGCCGGCATCTTCAAGTTGAAGACCCAAAGACCTGGGGAAACATTTTTTTATGCTTAAGTTTAGTGAAGCATGGACAGCTATGAATGGACATGAAGGACAGAATTCACTGATAATAAAATGAGTGGACAATAAAGTGCCCATTCAGATTCTCTTTGGTCTTTCTGTAGCTTATTCCCCCAGGTATGAAGTAAGACTCTTTCTGGAATGAGGGTCTTATTCTCTACTATCACACATGAGGGTTGAAAATTATCCATATAGCCAGTCTTCCACATAAGGCAAAGAAAAGTTAGGCTAATTTTTCTGTATTTTCTGGCTATGGGGACATCCCTGTCTAATTGCTTATATTAGGTAGGTATTGGCTTGCTGTGCAGAAAGAGTATAAAGCCAGAGAATGAGAAGACAAGAAACAGGCTGTCTTTCTGAGACCCTGCTGAGTTCTTCCCTACAGTTACTGCTATGTGTTACAGGCTTTGTAATACCAACCAGATCAACATATGCATGGAATAGAAGAAGAGGCAAGAAGGGACAGAGAGGAAGGATGAGCCTGTGATCAACCATGAATAACTGAAGAGGAAAAAGCAAAGCTTTAACTGTGAGACACCATGCTAAATGTGGCAGTGCAAAGTTTAGGACAGAGTTTTAGGAAGATCACATTCAAATAAACACAGAAGAAACATTGAGGTGCAAAATCTCTAAGCTCTGAAGTTTTGATAATTGACTCTGTGAAACAAACTAGCAAAATGTACTTAGGGCATATGGGAATGTTCTAAATTCTGTAAGGTAAAAAATCAAAACTAATATTTGGTAGTACATAGTACATTCTTTATTTGTATTGATTCATTTAATCACCATAAAATTCTGCAAATTATCTAGATATTGAGGTACTGAGGCCCAAGAATGAGGTAAAATCAAATGACTAATAAACAGGAGAGCTGAGTTCATCCTCCAGGATATCAGAGTGAATCCAGACTGCAAATGGGTCCTCATTATTCCTGTAATAAGAACTAAAAATTGGTAGTAGAATTCATTTAGAACCCCCAGTTTTATCAGCATCAATTAACAATATTCAAATATATAAAACAAGGCTCCATGTGTTATTTGACAATAAGGAACCTAGGTAATTGGCAAGAGGAGTCCTCTATTGATGAATAGCTTGAATTCCAGAAGATCATTTTCCTGTTATTCTTGTGTGCAAAGCTCCATTATTTAAGTGAATATTTGGGTTTTTTTCAGATATGTAATTATGTATTTATTAAATCTTGTGTAGGGAATGTTTAAGCAGCACACTTTTAACTTCTGTGATGTCAGAATCAGGAAGCACCGTAAATGCAGAAAAGTTGGAAAATATATTAAAAGAAATAACAATAAGAACCCAGAGTTGGTCTGGAAACAAACATGACGTATACTTTCCTTCAGACAATGTGGCTTACTAGGAAAAGGGGCCTCGAAGCTGTGCTAGACCTCAAGGTGGGAGGAAGAGCCTTACACAGACACAGTACAATATGTTAATACCTACATATAATGGAGATTTAGTAGGAAGAAAACATCTCCCTTTAAAACCTGAAGTGAGAATAGAAGGCAAGGAGACAGAGAGATGACTACCATGAGAGGGAGGATGGGTGGTAGTAGGTTGCAGAGGAGCTTCTTCAGAGAACAGCCCTCAGAGAACCCCCACTGAGTAGTCTCTGGACCATTCCCCAGAACATAGGAAAAACCTGACATTTCTTAGCCTTGGAAGGGTACCAGGAAATTTCGTTTGACATTATTTAGTTCAGCATAGCTTGCGTGGCTAAGAGCATAAAGGACTCAGATATCAAAAATTGCAAGCTGTCAAGACATGGCATAGACTGTATCTTTTTTTTTTTAAACATAGATAACTATTTTACTTTATTTTTTCACGTAATAGATTTTGATTATATTGTTTCTGTTTCCATGTTCTTTCTTTCTCTTAAAGAAAAGGAAACAAAATGAACCCCAAACCAAACCAGAACAAACAAAACACATCAATAGAAACATGGAGTGTATTTGGTGTTGTTCATCTGCTCCTGAGCAAGGGGTGTGCTCGGTGTGTGGTTGATACATCCCCTGTCACTCCAGTGGGGGGAAATAAATGCCTTTTCCTTTCCCAGCAGCTATCCAGAAGCAAATAGCTTCTTGGTGTTCCTTCCTCTTCTGTGCCTGGCTTTGTCTGGCTTGAACCTGCACAGGTCTGTTTCTTACCTCTGCCTCTGAGAGAGCTGTGTGAAGTGCAGCTTAATTCAGGCTGTAGAACTTGGCCTGAAAGTACAAGACTGCAGGAAAGACCTTGATTCAAAGAATCAAAGATGTAATCATATTGAGAGGGATAGTCCTCAGCCCCCAGTAGAAATCTTGTTTAGATTTGTTTAGACTAGTTGAGCCATTAGAAGATTTCAAGAACCAATTATCCATCAAAGAATTGTTTAAGCTACATTGGCATGAACCCCCATCATTCCGCCCTCATGTAGTCTACTTTCTTATTGAGGAGAGAAAAGTAGTGCCAAAAATGAGGGAAATGATGCTGACCATTAGTCTGAGAGTTTGAGAGTTTAAAGGAACACACACACACACACACACACACACACACACACACACACACACACA